>NW_024111854.1:0-22866 GCF_003073215.2 Triticum urartu | reverse complement strand
GGGGTAGGGCGCGCCCCCACCCTCGTGGCTAGGGTGTGGCCCCCTATGGTACTTCTTGCGTCCAATATTTTTTATATATTCTAAAAAGTGCTCTCGTGGAGTTTCAGGACTTTTGGAGATGTGCATAATAGGTCTCTAATATTTGCTCCTTTTCCAGCCTAGAATTCCAGCTGCTGGCATTCCCCCTCTTCATGTAACCTTGTAAAATAAGAGAGAATATGCATAAGTATTGTGTCATAATGTGTAATAACAGCCCATAATCCAATAAATATCGATATAAAAGCATGATGCAAAATGGACGTATCAACTCCCCCAAGCTTAGAGCTCGCTTGTCCTCAAGCGAAAGCCGAAATCAAAAAATATGTCCACATGTTTAGAGATAGAGGTGTCGATAAAAATAAAATAGAGACATGAGGGCATCATGGCCATTCTTAGAACAACAACATATATATATATTGTCATATGATCTCTTATGCTAAAGTAACAATTCAATCACAATTTCAAGTATGAATCATAAACTTCATTGAGAACCAACAAACTCTAATCTCAGTCATTGAGGCAATTGCAATTTATCATAACATAGGAAAGAGTTAATATAAGAGCTTTTCAGCAAGTCCACATACTCAACCATCTTTTAGTCTTTCACAATTGCTAACACTCACATAATATTTATGGGTATGAAGTTTTAATAGGACATAGAGAAAGATAGGGGCTTATAGTTTTGCCTCCAAACGTTTTACCTCAAGGGTAATGTCAACAATGATAGTTCATGAAGACTCACATCCAATTAGCTATATGTATCTGGATCTTTCCAACACATTGTGCTTGCCGAAGGATAAAATGTAAAAAGGAAAGGTGAAGATCACCATGACTCTTATATAAGGTAGAAGATAAAGGTAAAAGATAGGACCTTCGCAGAGGGAAGCAGAGGTTGTCATGCGCTTTTATGGTTGGATGCACAAAATCTTAATGCGAAAGAACGTCACTTTATATTGCCACTTGTGATATGGACCTTTATTATGCAGTTTGTCGCTTTTATTTCTTCCATATCACAAGATCGTATAAAGCTTATTTTCACCGCGCTAATAAGTCATACATATTTAGAGAGAAATTTTTATTTCTTGCACCGATGACAACTTACTTGAAGGATCTTACTCAATCCATAGGTAGATATGGTGGACTCTCATGGCAAAACTGCGTTTAGGGATATTTGGAAGCACAAGTAGTATCTCTACTTGGTGCAAAGAAATTGGCTAGCAAGAGAGGGAAAGGCAAGCTCAACATGTTGGATGATCCATGACAATATAATTTATCTCAGATGTAAGAAAACATAACCCATTACGTTGTCTTCCTTGTCCAACATCAACTCTTAGCATGTCATACTTTAATGAGTGCTCACAATCATAAAAGATGTCCAAGATAGTATATTTATATGTGAACCTCTCTTTCTTTATTACTTCCTATTAATTGCAACGATGAACAAAACTATGTTTGTCAACTCGCAACAACTTTTATTCATCATACTCTTTATATTTGAAGTCATTACTCTCCATAAGATCAATATGATCTCTTTTTATTTCTTTTTATCCTTTCTCTTTTAGTTAATTCCCTCAAGATCATAGCAAAATAATCAAGCCCTTGATTCAACACTAATCTTTATTATATAGCTCACATACTCGATTACATAGAGGGATCATAAAGTAAAACTCACAACTAGATCATACTAAAACTTTATTCTACTAGATCAAGATATTACCAAAAGGATCAAACTAACAAAAACGGTAAAGATAAAAGTGATGGTGATACGATACCGGGGCACTCCCCCAAGCATGGCAGTTGCCAAGGGGAGAGCCCATACCCGATGCTCAGTTCTTCTTTATTGGTGAAGAAGGTGATGGTTTTGTTGATGGCGTAGGCTTCTTCCTTAATTTCCGCTTGAGGACAAAATTTTGATCCCTTAGGTCATCGATTTCCTGCTCAAGGCTTAATATCTTGTTGCATAATTCCTGTTTGTTTTCCTGCAAGAGGCGAAAAGGGATAAACTCGACCTTTGGTTTCTTTGCTCTATCTGGGAGGCTTGACTTTTTGAACTGCACATGCATGTCCCAAGGTTGAGGTAATGGGACTTCATCTTCATCTGAGCTCGTCTCCTCCTTTCCCTTTGGTTCATAGTCCTCTCCTTCTTCCGTAGTCCAACCACAATGCTTCACGTTCCCATAGACCTTAGGATCTGCAAGGTAATCAGCCACATAGCTTTCTCCTTCCGAATCCTGGGACGACATATTGCTCTAATCTGCAGGAGGAACAACTCGAAACAAAGACAGAGGATATCTGCGTGATACGGTGGTGAAAACCTTCGGGAGATTATATAATGAATTTTTATCGACCAAAAGAAGTATTGTGCTGTTGGGGAACGAGGTAATTTTAAAAATTTCCTACGCACACGCAGGATCATGGTGATGCATAGCAACGAGAGGGGAGAGTGTTGTCTACGTACCCTCATAGACCGTTCGCGGAAGCGTTATATCAACGCGGTTGATGTAGTCGTACGTCTTTATGATCCGACCGATCCAAGTACCAAAAGCACGGCACCTCCGAGTTCTGCACACGTTCGGCTCGGTGATGTCCTCGCCTCCTCTATCCAGCAAGAGGGGCGAAGTAGTAGATGACTTCCGGCAGCACGATGGCGTGGTGACTGTGTTGGTGAAGAACAATCTCCGCAGGGCTTCGCCTAAGCACTACGAAAACTATGACGGAGGAAAAACTAGAGGGGACGGGGTTGCCGGCACACGGCTTCGTGTTTCTTGATGTGTCTTAGCTGCTAGCCCTACCCCTCTATTTATATGTTGAGCCTTGGGGTCGAAACTTGGAGTAAAAGCCTCCACAAAGTCGGTTTCACCAGAATGGCAAGAGTCCTTCTCGGACTCCAGGTCCAGACGCCAAGGTTCCCGGCATCTGGACCCAGACGCCAGGGACCCTAGTGTCTAGCCCCTGGACTCCGCAAAACTTTCTTTTGCGCTTTTCAAAAAACCTTGTGGGCTTTCCCCTTTGGCCCAAATAAAGTGTTCTCATACCCAAACATTTCGGGAAACATCCGGAACCCTTTCCGGTGAATTCCGGAACCCTTCTGGTGACCAAACACTATTATCCCATATATCAAACTTTATCTCCGGACAATTCCGGAGTTCCTCGTCATGTCTGTGATCTCATCCCGGAACTTCAAACAACATTCGGTCACCAACATATATAACTCATAGTACTATATCGTCAACGAACATTAAGCGTGCGGACCCTACGGGTTCGAGAACTATGTAGACATGACCGAGACACCTCTCTGGTCAATAACCAATAGCGGGACCTGGATGCCCATATTGGCTCCTACATATTCTATGAAGATCTTTATCGGTCAGACCGCATAACAACATACGTTGTTCCCTTTGTCATCGGTATGTTACTTGCCCGAGATTCAATCGTCGGTATCTCAATACCTAGTTCAATCTCGTTACCGGCAGGTCTCTTTACTCGTTCCGTAATACATCATCCCGCAACTAACTCATTAGTTGCAATGCTTGCAAGGCTTATAGTGATGTGCATTACCGAGTGGGCCCAGAGATACCTCTTTGACAATCGGAGTGACAAATCCTAATCTCGAAATACGCCAACCCAACAAGTACCTTCGGAGACACCTGTAGAGCACCTTTATAATCACCCAGTTACGTTGTGACATTTGGTGGCACACAAAGTGTTCCTACGGTAAACGGGAGTTGCATAATCTCATAGTCATAGGAACATGTATAAGTCATGAAGAAATCAATAGAAACAAACCAAAATGATCAAGTGCTAAGCTAACAGAATGGGTCAAGTCAATCACATCATTCTCCTAATGATGTGATCCCGTTAATCAAATGACAACTCATGTCTATGGTTAGGAAACTTAACCATCTTTGATCAACGAGCTAGTCAAGTAGAGGCATACTAGTGACACTCTGTTTGTCTATGTATTCACACATGTATTATGTTTATGGTTAATACAATTCTAGCATGAATAATAAGCATTTATCATGAAATAAGGAAACAATAAATAACTTTATTATTTCCTCTAGGGCATATTTCCTTCAATCTCCCACTTGCACTAGAGTCAATAATCTAGATCACATCGCCATGTGATTTGAGATCAATAGTTCACATCACCATGTGATTAACACCCATAGTTCACATCTTCATGTGACCAACACCCAAAGGGTTTACTAGAGTCAATAATCTAGTTCACATCGCTATGTGATTAACACCCAAGGAGTACTAAGGTGTGATCATGTTTTGCTTGTGAGAGAAGTTTAGTCAATGGGTCTGCAACATTCAGATCCGTATGTATTTTGCAAATTTCTATGTCAACAATGCTCTGCACGGAGCTACTCTAGCTAATTGCTCCCACTTTCAATATGTATCCAGATTGAGACTTAGAGTCATCTGGATCAGGGTCAAAATTTGCATTGACGTAACCCTTTACGATGAACCTTTTTGTCACGTCCATAATCAAGAAACATATCCTTATTTCACTAAGGATAATTTTGACCGCTGTCCAGTGATCTACTCCTAGATCACTATTGTACTCCCTTGCCAAAAACAGTGTAGGGTATACAATAGATTTGGTACACAACATGGCATATTTTATAGAACCTATGGACAAGGCATAGGGAATGACTTTCATTCTCTTTCTATCTTCTGTCGTGGTCAGGCTATGAGTCTTACTCAGTTTCACACATTGTATCACAGGAAATAACTCTTTCTTTGACTGTTCCATTTTGAACTACTTCAAAATCTTGTCAAGGTATGTACTCATTGAAAAACTTATCAAGCGTCTTGATCTATCTCTATAGATCTTGATGCTCAATATGTAAGCAGCTTCACCGAGGTCTTTCTTTGAAAAACTCCTTTCAAACATTCCTTTATGCTTTGCAGAATAATTCTACATTATCTCCGAACAACAATATGTCATTCACATATACTTGTCAGAAATGTTGTAGTGCTCCCACTCACTTTCTTGTAAATACAGGCTTCACCGCAAGTCTGTATAAAACTATATGCTTTGATCAACTTATCAAAGCGTATATTCCAACTCTGAGATGCTTGCACCAGTCCATAGATGGATCGCTAGAGCTTGCATATTTTGTTAGCACCTTTAGGATTGACAAAACCTTCTGGTTGCATCATATACAACTCTTCTTTAATAAATCCATTAAGGAATGCAGTTTTGTTTATCCATTTGCCAGATTTCATAAAATGCAGCAATTGCTAACATGATTCGGACAAACTTAAGCATAGATACGAGTGAGAAACTCTCATCGTAGTCAACACCTTGAACTTGTCGAAAACCTTTTTGCGACAATTCTAGCTTTGTAGATAGTAACACTACTATCAGCGTCCGTCTTCCTCTTGAAGATCCATTTAATCTCAATGGCTCGCCGATTATTGAGCAAGTCAATCAAAGTCCATACTTTGTTCTCATACATAGATCTCATCTCAGATTTCATGGCCTCAAGTCATTTCGTGGAATCTGGGCTCATCATCGCTTCCTCATAGTTCGTAGGTTCGTCATGGTCAAGTAACATGACCTCCAGGATAGGATTACCGTACCACTCTGGTGCGGATCTCACTCTGGTTTACCTATGAGGTTCGGTAGTAACTTGATCTGAAATTACATGATCATCATCATTAGCTTCCTCACTAATTGGTGTAGTAGTCACAGGAACATATTTCTGTGATGAACTACTTTCCAATAAAGGAGTAGGTACAGTTACCTCATCAAGTTATACTTTCCTCCCACTCACTTCTTTCGAGAGAAACTCCTTCTCTAGAAAGGATCCATTCTCAGCAATGAATATCTTGCCTTCGGATCTGTGATAGAAGGTGTACCCAACATTTTCTTTTGGGTATCCTATGAAGACGTACTTCTCCGATTTGGGTTTGAGCTTATCAGGTTGAAACTTTTTCACATAAGCATTGCAACCTCAAACTTTAAAAAACGATAGCTTAGGTTTCTTGCCAAACCATAGTTCATACGGTGTCGTCTCAACGGATTTAGATGGTGCCCTATTTAACGTGAATGTAGCTGTCTCTAATGCATAACCCCAAAACGATAGTGGTAAATATGTAAGAGACATCATAGATCGCACCATATCTAATAAAGTATGGTTACGACGTTCGGACACACCATTACACTGTGGTGTTCCAGGTGGCGTGAGTAGTGAAACTATTTAACATTGTTTTAACTGAAGGCCAAACTCGTAACTCAAATATTTTACGTCTGCGATCATATCGTAGAAACTTTTATTTTTGTTACAATGATTCTCCACTTCACTCTGAAATTCTTTGAACTTTTCAAATGTTTCAGACTTGTGTTTCATCAAGTAGATATACTCATATCTGCTCAAATACTCTGTGAAGATCAGAAAATAATGATACCTGCTGCAAGCCTCAATATTCATTGGACCACATACATCAGTATGTATGATTTCTAACAAATCTGTTTCTCGCTCCATTGTTCCGGAGAACGGAGTCTTAGTCATATTGCCCATGAGGCATGGTTTGCAAGCATCAACTGATTCATAATCAAGTGATTCCAAATGCCCATCAGCATGGATTTTCTTCATGTGCTTTACACCAATATGACCTAAACGGCAGTGCCACAAATAAGTTGCACTATCATTATTAACTTTGCATCTTTTGGCTTCAATATTAAGAAAATGTGTATCACCACGATCGAGATCCAACAAACCATTTTCATTGGGTGTATGACCATAAAAGGTTTTATTCATGTAAACAGAAGAACAATTATTCTCTAACTTACATGAATAACCGTATTGCAATAAACATGATCCAATCATATTCATGCTCAACGCAAACACTACATAACACTTATTTTAGGTTTAACACTAATCCCGAAAGTATAGGGAGTGTGCGATGATGATCATATCAATTTTGGAACCATTTCCAATACACATCATCACTTCACCCTTAACTAGTCTCTATTCATTCTGCAACTCCTGTTTCAAGTTACTATTCTTAGCAACTGAACTAGTATCAAATACTGAGGGGTTGCTATAAACACTAGAAAAGTACACATCAATAACATGTATATCAAATATACCTATGTTCACTTTGCCATACTTCTTATCTGCCAATTACTTGGGTAGTTCCGCTTCCAATGACCAGTCCCTTTGCAGTAGAAGCACTCAGTTTCAAGCTTAGGTCCAGACTTGTTTTTTTTCACTTGAGCAGCAACTTGCTTGCCGTTCTTCTTGAAGTTCCCCTTTCTTCCCTTTGCCCCTTTACTTGAAACTAGTGGTTTTGTTTACCATCAACACTTGATGTTTTTCTTGATTTCTACCTTCATTGATTTCAGCATCACGAAGAGCTTGGGAATCGTTTCCGTTATCCCTTGCATATTATAGTTCATCACGAAGTTCTACTAACTTGGTGATGGTGACTAGAGAATTCTGTCAATCACTATTTTATCTGGAAGATTAACTCCCACTTGATTCAAGTGATTGTAGTACCCAGACAATCTGAGCACATGCTCACTGCTTGAGCTATTCTCCTTCATCTTTTATCTATAGAACTTGTTGGAGACTTCATATCTCTCAACTTGGGTATTTGCTTGAAATATTAACTTCAACTCCTGGAACATCTCATATGGTCCATGACGTTCAAAACATCTTTGAAGTCTCGATTCTAAGCCGTCTAAGCATGGTGCACTAAACTATCAAGTAGTCATCATATTGAGCTAGCCAAACATTCATAACATCTGCATCTGCTCCTGCAATAGGTTTGTCACCTAGCGGTGCATCAAGGACATAATTCTTCTGTGCAGCAATGAGGATAAACCTCAGATCATGGATCCAATCCGCATCATTGCAACTAACATCTTTCAACTTAGTTTTCTCTAGGAACATATCAAAAATAAAATAGGGGAGCTAAACGCGAGCTATTGATCTACAACATAGATATGCTAATACTACCAGGACTAAGTTCAAGATAAATTTAAGTTCAATTAATCATATTACTTAAGAACTCCCACTTAGATAGACATCCCTCTAATCCTCTAAGTGATCACGTGATCCATATCAACTAAACCATGTCCGATCATCACGTGAGATGGAGTAGTTTCAAAGGTGAACATCACTATGTTGATCATGTCTACTATATGATTCATGCTCGACCTTTCGGTCTCAGTGTTCCAAGGCCATATCTGTTATATGCTAGGATCGTCAAGTTTAACCTGAGTATTCCACGCGTGCAACTGTTTTGCACCCGTTGTATTTGAACGTAGAGCCTTTCACACCCGATCATCATGTGGTGTCTCAGCACGAAGAACTTTCGCAATGGTGCATACTCAGGGAGAACACTTGTACCTTGATAATTAGTGAGAGATCATCTTATAAAGCTACCATCGAACTAAGCAAAATAAGATGTATAAAAGATAAACATCACATGCAATCAAAATATGTGACATGATATGGCCATCATCATCTTGTGCCTTTGATCTCCATCTCCAAAGCATCGTCATGATTTCCATCATTACCGGCATGACACCATGATCTCCATCATCTTGATCTATATCAATGCGTCGTCACATGGTCGTCTCGCCAACTATTTCTCTTGTAACTATTGCTATCGCATAGCGATAAAGTAAAGCAACTATTTGGCGCTTGCATCTTATGCAATAAAGAGGCAACCATAAGGCTTCTTCCAGTTGCCGATAACTTCAACAAAACATGATCATCTTATACAACAACTTATATCTCATCATGTCTTGACCATATCACATCACAACATGCCCTGCAAAAACAAGTTAGACGTCCTCTACTTTGTTGTTGCAAGTTTTATGTGGCTACTACGGGCTGAGCAAGAACCGTTCTTACCTACGCATCAAAACCACAACGATAGTTTGTCAAGTTAGTGCTGTTTTAACGTTCTCATGGACCGGGCATAGCCACACTCGGTTCAACTAAAGTTGGAGAAACTGACACCCGCTAGTCACCTGTGTGCATAGCACGGCGGTAAAACCAGTCTCGCGTAAGCGTACGCGTAATGTCGGTCCGGGCCGCTTCATCCAACAATACCGCCGAACCAAAGTGTGACATGCTGGTAAGCATTATGACTTATATCGCCCACAACTCACTTGTGTTCTACTCGTGCATATGACATCTATGCATAAAACCAGGCTCGGATGCCACTGTTGGGGAACGAGGTAATTTCAAAAATTTCCTACGCACACACAGGATCATGGTGATGCATAGCAACGAGAGGGGACAGTGTTGTCTATGTACCCTCGTAGACCGTTCGCGGAAGCGTTATATCAACGCGGTTGTCTATGTACCCTCGTTGACGCAGTTGATATCCAAGCACCGAAAGCACGGCACCTCCGAGTTCTGCACACGTTCGGCTTGGTGACGTCCTCGCCTTCTCGATCCAGCAAGAGGGGCGAAGTAGTAGATGAGTTCCGGGAGCACGACGGCGTGGTGACGGTGTTGGTGAAGAACAATCTCCGCAGGGCTTCGCCTAAGCACTACGAAAACTATGACGGAGGATAAAATAGAGGGGACGGGGTTGCCGGCACACGGCTTGGTGTTTCTTGATGTGTCTTGGGTGCTAGCCCTACCCCTCTATTTATATGTTGAGCCTTGGGGTCGAAACTTGGAGTAAAAGCCTCCACAAAGTCGGTTTCACCCGAAAGGCAAGAGTCCTTCTCGGAGTCCAGGGCCAGACGCCAAGGTTCCCGGTGTCTGGACTGAGACCCCTAGACTCCGCAAAACTTCCTTTTGCGCTTTCCAAAAACCTTGTGGGCTTTCCCCTTTGGCCCAAATAAAGTGTTCTCGTACCCAAACATTTCGGGAAACATCCGGAACCCTTTCCGGTGAATTCCGGAACCCTTCCGGTGACCAAACACTATTATCCCATATATCAAACTTTATCTCCGGACAATTCTGGAGTTCCTCGTCATGTCCATGATCTCATCCCGGAACTCCGAACAACATTCGGTCACCAACATACATAACTCACAGTACTATATCGTCAACGAACGTTAAGCGTGCGGACCCTACGGGTTCGAGAACTATGTAGACATGACCGAGGGACCTCTCTGGTCAATAACCAATAGCGGGACCTGGATGCCCATATTGGCTCCTACATATTCTACGAAGATCTTTATCGGTCAGACCGCATAACAACATACGTTGTTCCCTTTGTCATCGGTATGTTACTTGCCCGAGATTCGATCGTCAGTATCTCAATACCTAGTTCAATCTCGTTACCGGCAAGTCTCTTTACTCGTTCCGTAATACATCATCCCAAAACTAACTCATTAGTTGCAATGCTTGCAAGGCTTATAGTGATGTGCATTACCGAGTGGGCCCAGAGATACCTCTCCGACAATCGGAGTGACAAATCCAAATCTCGAAATACGCCAACCCAACAAGTACCTTCGGAGACACCTGTAGAGCACCTTTATAATCACCCAGTTACGTTGTGACGTTTGGTGGCACACAAAGTGTTCCTCCGGTAAACGGGAGTTGCATAATCTCATAGTCATAGGAACATGTATAAGTCACGAAGAAAGCAATAGCAGCAAACTAAACGATCAAGTGCCAAGCTAACGTAATGGGTCAAGTCAATCACATCATTCTCCTAATGATGTGATCCCGTTGATCAAATGACAACTCATGTCTATGGTTAGGAAACTTAACCATCTTTGATCAACGAGCTAGTCAAGTAGAGGCATACTAGTGACACTCTGTTTGTCTATGTATTCACACATGTATTATGTTTACGGTTAATACAATTCTAGCATGAATAATAAACATTTATCATTAAATAAGAAAATAAATAATAACTTTATTATTGCCTTGCTACCTCTTGAGCACTGCGTTGGATTTTCCCCGAAGAGGAGAGGATGATGCAGCAAATAGCGTAAGTATTTCCCTCAGTTTTTGAGAACCAAGGTATCAATCCAGTAGGAGGCTACGCACGAGTCCCTCGTACCTACACAAAAACAATAGCTCAACGCAACCAACGCGCTTAGGGGTTGTCAATCCCTTCACGGTCACTTACGAAAGTGAGATCTGATAGAGATGATAAATAATATTTTTGGTATTTTTGGTATAGAGATGCAAAGTAAAAAGTAAAAGCAAAGTAAAAGCAAAGCAATAATAAAGTGATGGAGATTGATATGATGAGAAAGAGACCCGGGGGCCATAGGTTTCACTAGTGGCTTCTCTCAAGAGCATAAGTATTCTACGGTGGGTGAACAAATTACTGTTGAGCAATTGACAAAATTGAGCATAGTTATGAGAATATCTAGGTATGATCATGTATATAGGCCATCACGTCCGAGACAAGTAGACCGAAACGATTCTGCATCTACTACTATTACTCCACTCATCGACCGCTATCCGGCATGCATCTAGAGTATTAAGTTAAAAACAGAGTAACGCCTTAAGCAAGATGACATGATGTAGAGGGATAGTTTCATGCAATATGATAAAACCCCATCTTGTTATCCTCGATGGCAACGATACAATACGTGCCTTGCTGCCCCTTCTGTCACTGGGAAAGGACACCGCAAGATCGAACCTAAAGCTAAGCACTTCTCCCATGGCAAGAACAACCAATCTAGTAGGCCAAACCAAACTTATAATTCGAAGAGACTTGCAATGATAACCAATCATACATAAAAGAATTCAGAGAAGATTCAAATATTATTCATAGATAGACTTGATCATAACCCACAATTCATCGGTCTCAACAAACACACCGCAAAAATAAGATTACATCGAATAGATCTCCACGAGAGTAGGGGGAGAACATTGTATTGAGATCCAAAAAGAGAGAAGAAGCCATCTAGCTACAAGCTATGGACCCGTAGGTCTGAAGTAAACTACTCACACTTCATCGGAGGAGCTTGGATGATGATGTAGAAGCCCTCCGTGATCGATGCCCCCTTCGACAGAGCTTCGGAACAGGCCCCAAGATGGGATCTCGTGGATACAGAATGTTGCGGCGGTGGAATTAGGTTTTTCGCTCCGTATTTGATCGTTTGCGGGTACGTGGGTATATATAGGAGGAAGAAGTACGTCGGTGGAGCAACAGGGGGCCCACGAGGGTGGGGGGCACGCCTGGGGGGGGGGGGGAGGGCGCGCCCCCTACCTCGTGGCCTCCTGTTACGTGCCTTGACGTAGGGTCCAAATCTCCTGAGTTGTATTCGGTGAGAAAATCACGTTCCCGAAGGTTTCGTTCCGTTTGGACTCCGTTTGATATTCCTTTTCTTCGACACCCTAAAACAGGCAAAAAACAACAATTCTGGGCTGGGCCTCCGGTTAATAGGTTAGTCCCAAAAATAATATAAAAGTGGATAATAAAGCCCAATAATGTCCAAAACAGTAGATAATATAGCATGGAGCAATCAAAAATTAAGATAAGTTGGAGACGTATCAAGCATCCCCAAGTGAGGGAGTCCTGGATTAGGGGGTGTCCGGATAGCCGGACTCCTAGACTATGAAGATACAAGATTGAAGACTTCGTCCCGTGTCCGGAAGGGACTTTCCTTGGCGTGGAAGGCAAGCTTGGCGATACAGATATGTAGATCTCCTACCATTGTAACTGACTCTGTGTAACCCTAGCCCTCTCCGGTGTCTATATAAACTGGAGGGTTTTAGTCCATAGGACGAAGATACAATCATACCATAGGCTAGCTTCTAGGGTTTAGCCTCTCCGATCTCATGGTAGATCTACTCTTGTACTATCCATATCATCAATATTAATCAAGCAGGACGTAGGGTTTTACCTCCATCAAGAGGGCCCGAACCTGGGTAAAACATCATGTCCCCTGCCTCCTGTTACCATCCGCCTAGACGCACAGTTCGGGACCCCCTACCCGAGATCCGCCGGTTTTGACACCGACATTGGTGCTTTCATTGAGAGTTCCTCTGTGTCGTCACTTTTAGGCCCGATGGCTTCTCCGATCATTAACAGCGATGCGATCCAGGGTGAGACCTTTCTCCCCGGACAGATCTTCGTATTTGGTGGCTTTGCACTGCGGGCCAATTCGCTTGGCCATCTGGAGCAGATCGAAAGCTACGCCCCTGGCCGTCAGGTCAGATTTGGAAGTTTAAACTACACAGCGGACCTCCGCGGAGACTTGATCTTTGACGGATTCGAGCCGCAGCCGAGCGCGCCGCACTGTCACGATGGGCATGATCTAGCTCTGCCGCCGAACAGTGCCCTGGAGGCTGCACCCGCATCAGCTCCGACCCTTAATTCAGAGCCAATTGCGCCAATCGAGGATGGGTGGTTGGACACCACCTCGGGGGCTGCAATCTCTATGGCGATCGAGCCGAACACCGGCCCTATTCTCTGTGAAGCCCGTGACTCCAAGGAGCCGGACTCCTCTCCAGACTCCGAGCCCTCCGCGCCCCTACTGATCGAACCCGATTGGGCACCGATCATGGAGTTCATCGCCGCAGACATCTTTCAGCACTCGCCCTTCGGCGATATTCTGAATTCACTAAAGTCTCTCTCTTTATCAGGAGAGCCCTGGCCGGACTATGGTCAGCAAGGTTGGGATGCGGATGATGAAGAAATTCAAAGCCCACCCACCTCCCACTTCATAGCCACTGTCGATGATTTAACTAACATGCTCGACTTCGACTCCGAAGACATCGACGGTATGGACGCCGATGCAGGAGACGATCAAGAACCAGCGCCTATAGGGCACTGGAAAGCCACCTCGTCGTATGATATATACATGGTGGACACCCCAAAATAAGGCAATGGCGATGGAACAGCGGAGGATGACCCCTCCAAGAAGCAGCCTAAGCGCCGGCGTCAGCGGCGCCGCTCTAAATCCCGCCAAAGCAAAAATGGTGATTCCGGCACGGGAGATAATAACACCCCGGACAGTGTCGAAGACAACCACCTCCAGCAAGATTCAGCATAGTAGGATGGAGAAGCCAACCCTCATGAGAGAGCGGCAGACATAGAGGTCGAGGACGATAATTATATGCCTCCCTCCGAAGATGAGGCAAGCCTCAACGACGACGAATTTGTCGCGCCGGAGGATCCCGTCGAACAAGAGCATTTCAAATGCAGGCTTATGGCCATGGCGAGCAGCCTCAAGAAAAAATAGCAACAACTTAGAGCTGATCAAGATTTGCTAGCCGACAGATGGACTGAGGTCCTTGCGGCCGAAGAGTATGAACTCGAACGCACCTCCAAGAGCTACCCAAAGCGCAGGCTGCTACCCCGATTAGAGGAGGAAGCACCTAAACCTACATCACCAGCGCATGATGCGGCCGACCGACCACCCCGTGGCCGCGACAGAGAGGCCTCTTGGCCCTCCACTCAAGACGCACCCCGGCGCCGCTCAAAAAATACCAAGGCACGTGAAAATGCGCCAGACCTGCGAGATATATTGGAGGACAAGGCAAGGCAAAGAAGATCGATCTACGGATCGCGTGGGCGCCCCACGTCACGAGACGGTAATCGTCACTCCGGATACAGTCAATCCGGCTGGGCCGAACACAGTAGACAAAGCTCGTTTGAGCTGCATCGTGATATAGCCCAATATAGAGGCGCCACACACCCACTATGCTTCATAGATGAAGTAATGGATCATCAAATCCCTGAGGGTTTCAAACCCGTGAACATCGAATCATATGATGGCACAATAGATCCTGCGGTATGGATCGAGGACTATCTCCTTCATATCCACATGGCCCGCGGTGATGACCTACACGCCATCAAATACCTCCCACTCAAGCTTAAAGGACCAGCTCGGCATTGGCTTAACAGCTTGCCAGCAGAATCAATTGGTTGTTGAGAGGACCTGGAAGCCGCATTCCTCGACAATTTCCAGGGCACTTATGTGCGACCACCAGACGCCGATGACCTTAGCCACATAATTCAGCAGCCAGAGGAATCAGCCAGACAATTCTGGACACGGTTCCTAACCAAGAAAAATCAAATCGTCGACTGTCCGGACGCAGAGGCCCTAGCAGCCTTCAAGCATAACATCCGCAACGAGTGGCTTGCACGGCACCTAGGACAGGAAAAGCCGAAATCCATGGCAGCCCTCACGACACTTATGACCCGCTTTTGCGCGGGAGAAGACATCTGGCTAGCTCGCAGCAATAACATGACCAAGAGCCCTGGTAATTCGGATACCAAGGACAACAGTGGCAGGTCGTGTCGCAACAAGCAAAAGCGCCGCATTAACGGCGACAATGCTGAGGATACAGCAGTTAATGCCGGATTCAGAGGCTCTAAACCCGGTCAGCGGAAAAAGCCATTCAAAAGAAATACTCCGGGCCCGTCCAGTTTGGACCGAATACTCGACCGCTCATGCCAGATACATGGCACCCCCGAAAAACCAGCCAATCACACCAACAGGGATTGTTGGGTGTTCAAGCAGGCATGCAAGTTACATGCCGAAAGCAGAGACAAGGGGCTGCATAGCGATGACGAGGAGGAGCCCCGGCCGCTGAACAACAGTGGAGAGAAATGTTTTCCCCCACAAGTGCGGATGGTGAACATGATATATGAAACCCACGTCCCCAAGAGGGAGCAGAAGCGTGCGCTAAGGGACGTATACGCGATGGAGCCAGTCGCCCCAAAGTTCAACCCATGGTCTTCCTGCCCGATCACTTTTGATCGAAGGGACCACCCCACTAGCATCCGTCATGGCGGATTCGCCACATTGGTTCTAGACCCAATTATTGACGGATTTCACCTCACTAGAGTCCTTATGGACGGTGGCAGCAGCCTGAACCTGCTTTACCAGGATACAGTGCAGAAAATGGGCATCGATCCCTCGAGGATTAAACCCACTAAAACAACCTTTAAAGGTGTCATACCAGGTGTAGAGGCTAACTGTACAGGCTCAGTTACACTTGAAGTGGTCTTCAGATCTCCGGATAATTTCTGAAGCGAGGAGTTAATCTTCGACATAGTCTCGTTCCGTAGTGGCTATCACGCACTGCTCAGGCGAACCGCATTTGCCAAGTTCAATGCGGTGCCGCACTACACATACCTCAAGCTCAAGATGCCAGGCCCTCAAGGAGTCATCACGGTCAATGGAAACACCGAACGCTCTCTCCAAACGGAGGAGCATACGGCGGCTATCGCAGCGGAAGTACAAAGCAGCCTCTCAAGGCAATTCTCGAGTCCGCCCATTAAACGTCTAGACACCGTCAAGCGCGCCCGGAGTAACCTACAACAAGACTGCCTGGCACGATCCGAGCAAGCGTAGCAATGCGGCCCCAACCCTAGCCCTCGTGAACTTGCGAAACCAGTGTTGCGCGTACATAACTACGCTCTGGAAATACCATGGGCACAGGGGGAGGGGCACCATCACGGCACACCCGACACGCGGCTTAAACCGCACTAGGGGCTGCCGATTTCTTAATTTTCTCTTATTTTCAGGATTCCATTCTTCGGAAGGCCTGTCCGGCAGTACAATTGCCGCACAAACAATACAACCAGGGAAGCAGAAAGCTACGCCGCACTATGGAACTCTAAGGTGGTCTCTATAACGACCAGTATACCTGTTTCACATAACATTCCGCAGCTCGCCCCTGGAAAGGACATGTTAAATAGTCCCATCTTTTGCTTATTGCACTATTTGTATCGTTCTGCTTTGATCGCAGCCTTTTTAAATAAACAATGCATAGCTTCCGTCTATTATTGCATTACTCTTTTTTACGAATATATGTTCATTAATGACATGTTGCACCCGTACACTTTGGTACGGCCAATACGCCAGGGGCTTAAGTACCCCACAATACGGTGTGAGAAGTCCGAACACTTTCACAAGTGCGGCATCCCGAACTTATAGCATTATATGCATCGGCTCCGAATCATGTCTTGGGTCAATAGTTGGGTTTGTCCGGCTCCTATATTTTGGTACCTTACGTTCCGTTATATCGGCTAAGGTAGCACTAGGAGAACTACTGCGATTGTGCCCCAGTTGAGCTGGGCTAAGCACCTCAGTAGAGAAAGCTAAAACTGACCGTCATGATGAGGCGAGAGCTGGTCACTGTTTGAGAGGTTTTCGAGTCCCTAAAGACTTATGCCGCTTAGAGCGAGGAGTCGGCTTTGTCCGGCCTAGGCGTGTTTAGCGCCCCGAACTCGGTCTTCCGAACACTAGGAGCTTCACCGAAATTTAAAATTATAGAATTCTATGGCTAAGTGAGAGTGTTCAAGCATTATAGTCTGATTGCCTTGTTCGTTGTGTTGAGCGCCTCCCTCAAAGGACCCAAGAATGGGAAAAAGAGCGCTCATGTTTATCCCGAACACCCCAGCACTCGTGGCACGGGGGCAGAAGCCGGTGACTCGCCATCTCTCAAATTTGATAAACGGCCGCACAGAAGGTAATATTTTAAATTCAAAAGCGTTGCTTAGTGCATATGAACAAGTTTTCAGCGTACAGGATCACAAATGCAAGTTTACTCAAAAATTACATCTTTGGAGCATTCATCCGCTATAAGGCGGGCACCCTTCAGGACGCCCTCATAATACGCTTCCGGGACGCGATGCTCCTTGCCAGGCGGCGGCCCATCCTTCACCAGCTTCTCTGCATCCATCTTGCCCCAGTGCACTTTAGCACGGGCAAGCGCCCTACGGGCACCTTCGATGCAGACGGAGCGCTTGATTACTTCAAGCCGTGGACAGGCATCCACCAGCCGCCTCACCAGCCCGAAGTAGCTCCCAGGCAGAGCCTCTCCAGGCCAAAGCCGAACTATGAGGCCCTTTATGGCCTGTTCGGCCACCTTGTGGAGCTCGACCATTTGCTTCAGCTGGTCGCTCAAAGGCACCAGGTGTCCGGCCTCAGCATACTGAGACCAGAACACCTTCTCCTCGAGCTCCCCTCCTCGGCTCGGTAGTAGGCGGCGGCATCAGACGCACTACGGGGCAAATCTGTGAATGCTCCTGGAGAGCTTCGGACTCGGGTAAGTAACAAGTAATTCACTTTCACGTGCTTGCTTTGCATAATGAATGCCTTACCCGCCGCTATCTTCTTCATATATCCAATTTCTTGGAGGGCTTTCTGGGCTTCGGCCTTGGCAGACTTCGCACTTTCGAGGGCTGCCGCAAGCTCGGACGCTTGCGTCTTCGAGTCAAGCTCCAAACTCTCGTGTTTTTTCACGAGAGCCTGGAGCTCTTTCTGCACCTCCTCCACCCGCGCCTCCTGCTTCCCTCTCTCTGTACGCTCCGCGGCCACTCTGTTTTCGGCCTCGGACAACGCTTTCTTAAGGGTTGCCACCTCGGTCGTGGCCCCTATAATAGCACGTTGATCCTGTCATTTTTTGCAACCACATCTTCTCTACATACTTGCGCAAGGTATTACTTACCTTCCTTCTCCTCGAGTTGCCTCCTGGCATGGCCGAGCTCGTTCTCGGACCACGCGAGGTTTTTCTTCAGCGTATCCACCTCCGCAGTCAGTGCGGCGGAGGCCAGCAGCGAAGCCTGCATACGCATATTGACTTGATTATGTTAGACTCCTGCGAATTTTATTAGATCCTCTATTCCGCTTTTCTTTCCGAACGCCGAACAGAGCATCAGGGGCTACTGTCTATGCGGCAATATTTTTACATATTCTTTACTTACCTCAAAGCCTGTTAGAAGGCTGGCACAGGCTTCAGTCAGTCCGCTCTTGGTGAACTGAACCTTTTGGATCACCGCACTCATAATAGTGCGGTGCTCCTCGTCGATGGAGGCGCCGTTAAGCACCTCCAGCAAATTTTCCGGTGCCTCCGGCTGGACGGAGGTCGCCGGCTTGGTAGGCTTGCTCTTCTTGGAAGGAGGCTGCCTACCGGAGTCCAGAACCGTTGAAGGTTTCGGCGCGGTGTCCGGCTCAAGGACAGACTTGGAGCCCTTGGGGGTTCTATCCCCTTTACGCCTGGAGTCCGGGAGGTCGCCTTGCGGCTCCTCTAGGACCACCTCCTCCTGGCTTGGAACCTGTTGGGACGCCACCGCGGCGTCGTCCGTAGGATGGGGGGAGGTAGCCGTCGGAAGCGAATTCACGTCCGACGAATCCAGGGAACCGCTCGACGACACGTCAAGCCGGTCTTTGGGTGGACTGCATAAACGTGTTCGACGTAAGGAAAAGCTGTGCAATGGGGGAATACTATGAATCACTCTGGTATCCGGATACTTACGATCTCGCCAGCGGCTTGGCCCTGTGCGGCCACTCCTCTTCGCCGTCGGCGGCATTGGTGGAGTAGTCCGGAGGAGGGGTCTTCCCCTTCTTGGACCCTTCGGCCTCCCCAGTTGGAGCGGCCTTCCTTTTCTTCCCTCCCCCCGCTGGAGGGGGAGAGGTCTCTTCTTCCTCCTCCTCGTCTTCATGGAAGGAGTGCGCCTTGGAGTCGTCGGATGATGAATCCGACACCTCCTGGCGCCGGGCACTCTTTCGAGTCCCCGTGGCCTTCTTCTTGGCCTTCTTCTCCAGCACCACATAGGGTGCCGGAACCAGCAGCTTCGCCAAGCGAGCGTCCGCTGGGCCTTCGGGCAAAGGAGCCGGATAGTTGATCTATCCGGACGTCTCCTGCCAATCTTGTCAAAGGTAAGGGAGCTTAGATCTCGCATGGAGTCAAACTATGAAAAACTAATACCCTGTAAAAGGTAAAAACAGCTTACCGCACGAGCGTGACGCTGCATGCTGAATCCGCGATCCTCGGTAGCGGATGCGGGGGCCTCGGCGCCCTTGAAAAGCACCTTCCAGGCATCTTCGTACATCGTGTCGAAGAGCCTGCTAAGAGTTCGGTGCCGCGCCGGGTCGAACTCCCACAGGTTGAAAGCCCATTGTTGACACGGGAGCATCGGGCGGATGAGCATAACCTAGACTACGTTGACAAGTTTGAGCTTCTTGTCCACCAGGGTTTGGACGCATGTTTGGAGTCCGGTCAGCTCTCCTTTTTTACCCCATGACAGGCCCGTCTCTTTCCAGGAGGCGAGCCGCATAGGGGGTCCGGATCGGAACTCGGGGGCGACTCGGTGATGTAAAACCACCCCGACTGCCACCCCTTTAGGGACTCCACGAAGGAGCCCACGAGCCATAGGACATTGGGCATCTCGCCCACCATGGCGCCTCCGCACTCCGCCTGGGTGCCGCGCACCACCTTCGGCTTGACATTGAAAGTCTTGAGCCATAGGCCGAAATGGGTGCGGATGCGGAAGAAAGCCTCACACAAGACGATAAACGCCGAGATGTTGAGGACAAAGTTCGGGGCCAGATCATGGAAATCCAGGCCATAGTAGAACATGAGCCCCCGGACAAATGGGTGGAGAGGGAAGCCCAGTCCGCGGAGGAAATGGGGGAGGAACACCACCCTCTCATGGGGCCTAGGGGTGGGGATGAGCTGCCCCTCTTCGGGAAGCTGGTGCGCAATGTCGTTAGACAAGTATCCGGCCTTCCTCAGTTTTTTGATGTGTCCCTCCGTGATGGAGGAGACCATCCACTTGCCTCCCGCTCCGGACATGGCAGGAGAAGGTTGAGGTGGGGTGTGCGGACTTGGGTGCTGGAGCTCGAGTGCGCGGAAATGGATAGGCAAAGGAGGAAGAAGGCGTGGATGAAAAGGTGGATCCTTATCCCCTTATATGGGTGGACGCGACTATGCGTCCCCACCCGCCTGGTAAAACTCGCTTATCTCCCAAGTGCCGTAATCAATGGCGCGGTTGGGTTACCCACGCCCGTATTGATAAGAATCCCGGAATAAGGGGACACGATCTCTACTTTGACAAGACGTGCCAAGGAAACCGCCTCGCTAAACGCGCTGAGGTGGAACAGTAAAACGATTCGAATAAAGACTTGGCCGTGGTGTGATGTCACGCTACGGAATATGTCAGCAGATTAGATTTGTGTAAATATTATTCTCTCTATGGCAATATGTGGAAACTTATTGTTCAGAGCCGGACACTACCTTTGTGTTCAAAATCTTCTATGAAGTACTTGGAGGAGGAACCCGCCTTGCAATGCCAAAGACAATCTGCGCACCGGACTCGTCATCATTGAAGCCTGGTTCAGGGGCTACTGAGGGAGTCCTGGATTAGGGGGTGTTCGGATAGCCGGACTATACCTTCAGCCAGACTCCTGGACTATGAAGATACAAGATTGAAGACTCCGTCCCGTGTCTGGAAGGGACTTTCCTTGGTGTGGAAGGCAAGCTTGGCGATACGGATATGAAGATCTCCTACCATTGTAACCGACTCTATGTAACCCTAACCCTATCCGGTGTCTATATAAACTGGAGGGTTTTAGTCCGTAGGACAACACACACATCAACAATCATACCATAGGCTAGCTTCTAGGGTTTAGCCTCTTCGATCTCGTGGTAGATCTACTCTTGTACTACCCATACCATCAATATTAATCAAGCAGGATGTAGGGTTTTACCTCCATCAAGAGGGCCCGAACCTGGGTAAAACTTTGTGTCCCTTGCCTCCTGCTACCATCCGGCCTAGACACACAGTTCGGGACCCCCTACCCGAGATCCGCCGGTTTTGACACCGACAAACATGTATAAGTTATGGAGAAAGCAATAGAAGTAAACTAAATGATCAAAGTGCTAAGCTAACGGATGGGTCAATTCAATCACATCATTCTATAATGATGTGATCCCATTTATCAAATGAAAACTCTTTGTCCATGGCTAGGAAACTTAACCATCTTTGATCAACGAGCTAGTCAGGTAGAGGCATACTAGTGACACTCTGTTTGTCTATGTATTCACACATGTACTAAGTTTCCGGTTAATACAATTCTAGCATGAATAATAAACATTTATCATGATATAAGGAAATATAAATAACAACTTTATTATTGCCTCTAGGGCATATTTCCTTCAGTCTCCCACTTGCACTAGAGTCAATAATCTAGATTAGATTGTAATGATTCTAATACCCATGGAGTCTTGGTGCTGATCATGTTTTGCCCGTGAGAGAGGCTTAGTCAACGGGTCTGCAACATTCAGATCCGTGTGTATATTGCAAATCTCAATGTCTCCCTCCTTGACTTGATCGCGGATGGAATTGAAGCGTCTCTTGATGTGCTTGGTTCTCTTGTGAAATCTGGATTCCTTTGCCAAGGCAATTGCACTAGTACTATCACAAAATATTTTCATTGGACCCGATGCACTAGGTATGACACCTAGATCGGATATGTACTCCTTCATTTGCTGCTTCTGAAGCAGCTATGTACTCCGCTTCACACATAGATCCCGCCACGACGCTCTGCTTGGAACTGCACCAACTGACAGCTCCACCATTCAATAAAAATACGTATCCGAGTTTTGACTTAGAGTCATCCGGATCAGTGTCAAAGCTAGCATCAACGTAACCATTTATGACGAGCTCTTTGTCACCTCCATAAACAAAAAACATATCCTTAGTCCTTTTCAGGTATTTCAGGATGTTCTTGACCGCTGTCCAGTGACCCACTCCTGGATTACTTTGGTACCTCCCTGCTAAACTGATAGCAAGGCACACATCAGGTCTGGTACACAACATTGCATACATGATAGAACCTATGGCTGAAGCATAGGGAATGACTTTCATTTTCTCTCTATCTTCTGCAGTGGTCGGGCATTGAGTCTGACTCAACTTCAGACCTTGTAACACAGGCAAGAACCCTTTCTTTGCTTGATCCATTTTGAACTTCTTCAAAACTTTATCAGGGTATGTGCTTTGTGAAAGTCCAATTAAGCATCTTGATCTATCTCTATAGATCTTGATGCCCAATATATAAGCAGCTTCACCGAGGTCTTTCATTGAAAAATTCTTATTCAGGTGTCCTAAAATAAATGTTATTTGGTGTTT
>NW_024111853.1:0-20206 GCF_003073215.2 Triticum urartu | reverse complement strand
GCAAACGGATCAAAGATTAATATAGTTGCTTTGCAACTGACAAAAAAGGTCCAGAATCAAGATCATGATGATGCTCTCACATGGCGTATCCACTTGACCTCAACTTGGGCAAGGCTGAGTTATTTGGTCATATGAAGATGCTGCAAAAGGTTTCATACCAATTGGATAAACCAAAATGGTACTTGCTTCACAAGCATTTCCACTGACCAGAAACTTGCAAAACTTCTAGAGGAAAATTGGCTAGATGGGATATGCCCAAATTGGGTGGAGATAGGTTATATGGATAAGAGAATGCTTGGGAAAATTTACAGCCATAATGGAGCAAGATAAAATATACTTGCTTCATTAACTGAAAATTTGGGGAAAACCAAAGAATTCATGCTCAGCTCACATGGATGCATTTAATGAGCTCACCTTTGGTGGAGGGCTATGATATTACGATATTGAGGTTGTGCACAAATTTCAACTCATTTGGATATGCCTAGCTAGTACTTCCTTCACAACCAATTCCCTTAGACAGGAGCTTTGAAAAATTTCTCAGGAATATTTACTAGGGAAATTAAGTTGAAATTTGTCATGAGGCAATTATTTGGACATGAAAAGATGTCCAAGGAGTTTGGAGTCAATTGGGCAAAGATAAATGGCACTTACTTCACAATCTGCCATTCAGGACACAATATGAAAAGAATTATTTGAGGATGATGGGAAACATAGCTAATGAAATATTTTTGCCATATTTGAGAAAGATATGACCCAAAAAAATTATGAGAATTATTTGGGAATTTTAGGAGTGATGGAAATATAGGTTGCTTCACAACCTAGGGCAATTTGAGTTATTCCTTCAATATGAAAGGAATATCCCCAGTAAAAAGGCTATTGGGATTTGGGCTAGGATGAAAATGGAAAGGTCCAGGGAAGGATTTGGGTATGGCAAGCCACTCTGGAAGCAGGAAGAGTTCATCATCTTCAGTTTCTAGACCACAAAGCCACGGAAAAAAGAAATCTCGGGCAAAAACCTCAGAAAATCAAAAGAAAAGGAAAGGGCCAAAAATCAGGCTGTTACAGATATGCAAAACCACAAGCTTGGGGATGCTATGTCTAATGAGTATGATATGTTTGAAGATTTATTTGCTGGAAATATTGCTTGTCCTAAGCTTGCGGATGCTTTGCTTAATGAATATGATCCTTTGATTCCTTCTACTTCCGATAAGAAATTTTATTATGATGATAGCATGCCTCCTATTTATGATGATTACATTGATAAAAGTTGGTTTGGAAGAGTGTCAACTCTAGGTTGTAGTGATCCCACTATTTTGGAGGGTGTTGAATATTATTACAATATTGATGAAAGTGGAGTTGGAGAGGTGATGACTTTATTTAGTGATACATCCACTATTTTGGAAGAGGTTTCAATTGACTATGACAATGAAGTTGCTATCTATGATGATTATTATGTTGACATGTATGCCATAAAGAGTAATAAATCTTCTATGCTTGTGCATCAGGAAAAGAGTGTTGTATGTGATAGTTATATTGTTCAATCCATTCATGATGTTTCTGAAAATTATTATGAGGAAGGAACTTATGCTCTTACATATCTCAATAATATCAAGTTTCTTCTCTATGTGTTGATTGTTTTGAAGTTGCACTTGTTTTGCCTTCCTATGCTAGTTGATTTTTGTTTTCATAAGTTGTCTTCTCACAAAATTCCTATGCATAGGAAGTGGGTTAGACCTAAATGTGCTCATCATATGATTCATGATGCTCTCTTCATGTTTCAATTTTTATCTTTTATGCGAGGATCATTGAAATCATCATGCCTAGCTAAAAGGAATTAAAGAAAAGTGCTTGTTGGGAGACAACCCAACATTTTTACCTACTGTTTTTGTGTGTTCACATGATTAGGCTACTGTACTAATCATGATTTATTTCTTTCGTTTCAATAAAGTGCCAAGTAAGACCTTTTGGATGTCTTACGGTGATAATTGATTTGATCTAGCTGAAAAACAGAAACTTTTGCACTAAGGAAAACAATTCTAATTTTTATCAGAAGCGTGATAAAATTCTGATTATTTTGAATAAGATTAATATATAAATTCCTCAAGTGTTCCTATTTTTTCAGAATTTTTGGAGTAGCAGAAGTATGGTTGGAGTACAGATTATTACAGACTGTTCTGTTTCTGACAGATTCTGTTTTCAATGCATAGTTTGCTTGTTTTCTAGTATCTATGGATTATATTGCTCAATATAAATTGTGGAAATGATATTCTATAGCAGGAATTGTGTGAGAACAATTATGAATCTTGTATTTGACAGTACCAAAGTGGAATGGTTTGCTCTTTATCATACTAACATGTCTCATGAAGTTCCGTTAAGTTTTGTGTGATTGAAGTTTTCAAGTTTTGGGTGAGACATCCATATGAGGAGAATAAGGAGTGACAAAAACCTAAGGTTGGGGATGCCCAAGGCACCCCAAGTTAATATTCAAGGAAGATCCAAGCAACTGAGCTTGAGGATGCCCCGGAAGGCATCCCCTCCTTCGTCTTCAACATTATTGGTAACCTCACTTGGAGCTACATTTTTATTCATCACATGATATGTGTATTGCTTGGAGCGTCATTTTATTTTTTAGTATTTTCTTGCTGTTATTTATAATAATGTTTTGCATCATTTATTTCAAAGTGGCATTGACAGCCTTTACAATGCTTATTTTACAAGTCTACATGCTGCTGTTTGAAAACAGAAAGTTTACCGTTGCTGCAAAAATTCCCTAGGAAAGTTAGAATGTGAAAAAATGTTAAATTTTTTTGCAAAATGATCTCTGATAAATTCTATAAAGTGTGGTAAATTTTATAAAGTGTGATAAATGATCTCTGATAAATTCTATAAAGTATTGATACTCTTGCACTCTTTACATACTATACTGTTTTGGCAGATTGCTGTTATGTTTGCATTGTTTACATATGTTTGCTTGTTTAATTATTCTATTTGAGGATAGGAGTATTAAATATGTAGAGACATTTAGTGTGCAATGTTGAATAATAATTTTAGTGACCTTCTACAGTAGAGAATGATAAGGTTTTTGCATTGGTTTATACTAACTTATCTCATGAGTCCTTGTTGAGTTTTGCATGGATGAAATTTTTGAGATTTAGGAAAACCGTGATATGAGAGGAATTAAGGAGACACAAAAGCTCAAGCATGGGGATTCCCAAGGCATCCCAAGATAATATTTCAAGAAGTATCAAGCATCTAATCTTGGGGATCCCCCGGTAGGCATCCTACCTTTTTTCTTCAACAATTATCGGTTAGTATCGGTTGAGCCTAAGGGTTTTGCTTCATCACATGATGTGTGCTATTATTGGAATTGAATTTTGTTTTGTTTTTTCTGTCTGTTTTAATAAAATACTTAGATGTGAAAGTTTTTAAATAAAATAGAGTCCTCAAATAGTTGCCAGGGAGGCTAAGTAAGCGGCATTCACATCCCGTCAATGAAGCTTTTTTCTATGGAATTGCTCTAGTGCTTCACTTATATCTTTTTGAGCAAGGTGTGCTTTAGTATTTTTGAAGAAATTCTCTCTTGCTTCACTTAAATTAATTTTAGAGAAAGAAATATTATGCTCGTGATCTTCACTTATATTTGTTTGAGCTTATCAAAAGCAACACATGAAAATTAGTACCAAAGTGATAGATATCCAAGAAGGATGTAATAAAAACTTCCATGAAGATCATTGGACAAAATAAACTTGATTCTTAGTAAGAGTTTTGAGATATGATGATGTGATATGTGAGCCATCTTGATGAGTAATTATGCTTTAGTAAGAATATTGGTGTTAATGTTTGTGATTCCCTATGCAAGCACGAATGTCAATAGTTGTGCAATGAAATTACATCCTACTTGCGGTGCATTATTCAGTGTTAATTATGTTGAATGCTCACTTATGAGATAATTCGTTTACTGGTTGGTCGCTTCTCAATATTTTGCTAGCCTTTATTTTGCACTAAGAATGATCACTACTTGTGCATCCAAAATCCTTTAAACTAGTTTTGCCACATGAGTCCACTATACCTACCTGTATGCGGTATTGTCTTGACATTCTAAGCAAATTTCTATGTACCATCTCTATATTTCAAAATAATTTCTCTTTTGTTTCCTCGTACCGCTCGCCAGGCGGTGAGGGGTGGCCAATATTTTCCATGCTAGATGTGTTATTCTCACGATGAGTGTTTATTCACTTGTCATTGCACGAGAGTAAGGCAAAGGTATTAGGGATGCCCAGTCCTGAAATGAAAAATGAATTTACTTTATGTTATCAAAAAATAAATTCCTTGGAAAGTGTTGGTATCGAGGGCACCCGTGGATAGGGTTAGCCAGCGAAAATGAAAGTATGGTGGAAAAAGGAATAAACTTTATTTTCTGTTTGGGAACCTCCTATGATACTTCTAGCATGGAAAGTGTTGGGAGCTCTATGTCATTTTCGTTGGTGGGAAAAGTATGCCTCTCAAAATGTTTTTATCTCTCAATTTTCTATTTGAGCTCTGGCACCTCTACAAATCCCTACTTCCCTCTACGAAGGGCCTTTCTTTTACTTTATGCAATTTTTATTTTTAATTTGAGTCTCCATATTCTCTTATAAAGCACCAACTAGGAGGCACTATGATCGTACTTGAGCATTGGGTGTAGCTAATATACGAGTGTGTTTCATGAATGGATCAATGATTGGGCATGATGGGCTAGGGATAACTTATTTTAGCGTTGATATTTTGAAAGACATGGTTGCTTGTTGATATGCTTGAGTATTTAAGTTATGATGTCAAAACTAGACTATTGCTTCGTACAATATAAAAGTCCAAATGTCCATGCTATAAAGAAAAGAATTTGAGATGAAATGTTAGGAAGCATTCCACATCAAAAAAAATTGTTTTTATCATCTACCTACTCGACGACGAGCAGGAATTATGCTTAGGGATGCTGATACTTCTCCAACGTATATGTAATTTTTTATTGTTCCATGCTATTATATTATCATTCTTGGATGTTTTACAATCATTTTATAGCAACTTTATATCATTTTTTGGGACTAATATATCGACCAAGTGCCCAGTGTCAGTTTCTATTTTTGCTTTTTTTTTACATCGCAGGAAATCAATATCAAACGGAGTCCAAACACCGCGAAACTTTTTGTAGATTTTTTATGGACCAGAACACCCAAGATGGGCCAGAGCAGCACCTTGGGGGTGCCTCGAGGGGAGCACAACCGACCAGGGGCCGCCTGGGGGCCCAGGCGCGCCCAGGTGGGTTGTGCCCACCTCGGTGGCCTCTGCACCCCCTCTTTACCCTATAAATTCCCGAAAATTCCAAAACCCTTGGGGTTTAACCTAGATCAGAAGTTCCGCCTCCGCAAGGCTCTTTAGCCACCGGAAACCAATCTAGACCCTTTCCGGCACCCTGCCGGAGGGGGGAGTCATCACCGGTGGCCATCTTCATTATACCGGTGGCTACCACGATGAGGAGGGAGTAGTCAACCCTCGGGGCTGAGGGTTTGTACCAGTAGCTATGTGTTTAATCTCTTCCTTTCTTCTGTTCTTGAGATTGCACGATATTGATGTATCGCAGGCTTTGTTAATATAGTCGGATCATATTGTGTTTTCCCCTCTCTATATTGTCGTGATGAATTGAGTTTTTCCCATTGATATTTTGTTGTTATTGGATTGAATACTTTTATGGATTTTAGAAAAATTGATGTATGTCTTGTAGTTGAATACTCATGGTGACAATGGGGTATCGTATTGACTCACTTGCTATATGTTTTGGAACTCAACTCGCGGATTCCCGAAGTGACATTGGGGTAATCTATGCATAGGGTTTGATGCACGTTGTTGTCTTTGTTTCTCCGGTAGAAATCTTGGGGCACTCTTTGAAGTTCTTTGTGTTGGATTGAGTATTATGAATATGAATTTGCTTTGGTGTTATTTTAGTACGAACTCTAGGATAGATCGAACGGAAAGAATAGTTTTGTGTTATTTTAGTACGAACTCTTGAATATATCCAACGAAAAGAATAGACTTGACGTGGTTTCGTACCCTACAAACAATTCATTCTTATGTTCTCCACTAGATAGGGACTTTGGAGTGATTCTTCATCGCACTTTGAGGGGTGGTTATGTGATCCAATTATATTAGCATTGTTGAGATATTGCACTAGCGAAAGTATGGACCCTAGGCCTTGTTTTCAAGCATTACAATACCGTTTTGTGCCCATTTACTATTTGCTACCTTGCTGTTTTTATTTATTAAGATTATAAAAATATATTTCTACCATCCATATTACACTTTTGTCACCATCTCTTCGCCGAACTAGTGCACCTATACAATTTGCCATTGTATTGCCTGTGTTGGGGACACAAGAGATTTCTTGTATTTGGTTGCAGGGTCGTTTGAGAGAGACCATCTTCATCCTACACCTCCCACGGATT
The DNA here is from genome assembly GCF_003073215.2 of Triticum urartu. Taxonomy (NCBI): domain Eukaryota; kingdom Viridiplantae; phylum Streptophyta; class Magnoliopsida; order Poales; family Poaceae; genus Triticum; species Triticum urartu. Next base: position 13,730 of record NW_024111853.1, on the reverse strand, counting down.
CATAAACATTAGGTCTTCCACTTGAGGGAAAATTGCTACTGTCCTACAAAATTCTGCGCTTGGAGGCCCAATACGAGTCTACAAGAATAAAGTTGCGTAGTAGACATCAGTGGCACATTTAATGCACTCTGTCAGCCTGCATAATTAGGTATGATAGCATTGTTTGCTCTCTAATCAGTACGTAAAGACTGATTTGCCACTGTGGTGACCCCTTAAATAAAAGGAGGCCCATGGCGACCGTAGAGAGGATTAGGACCCCCTCACACTCATACGCGCATAGCTCCACTCACCCCGAGGAAACCTTGCCGTGCAAGAGCGCTGCGCCTCTCCACAATTTTCCACCATCAATCCACCAAAGCAGGAGTACGGTTTTACGCCTCGCGGCGGCCCGAACCTGGGTAAAATGCCCACGTTATCTCTGTCGTGCTGCCTTACACTTCTCCGTTCTTTGTGCAACATGCCCTTCCCCCCGTCGAACCAAAAGGGGCCCTTGGTCCCATAGGTGGTTGTGGTTTCCTACGACATCTTTGGTGCGCCAGGTAGGGGGATCAGCTGTGCGAACCCGAGAGCCCGAGCAGCGCATCATCTTCATCGCCATTTTCATAATCGACGGCTCCATCGACTATGGCGCCCAAGAAGAAGTCTGATGTTGCAGCTCATCGATCCACCTTGAAGGCCCCACCGCCCGTGGCCAACGATGCTGCAGGGAATGCAGAGGTGCATGAGGATGTAGGTGCTGCAGGGGACGTGGTCGGCATAGGTGGCGTTGTCACCACCTCCACTGTGGCTGAAGCAGTAGGGAGGGACCGAAGAATGACAGCATCAACAACATCTCGGCGTCCATGCTCCGCAAGGTACGGGTAGAGAGATTATTCCTTCTATCCCTATTGTCCTAGATGAGGGGCATATTCGCGGCGGTGACGTTAGTTCTAAGGCAAATCACAATCCTACGGCCGCCCCCACCGTGGGCGCGGTCGCAGGACATGCACCGCCGCCGGAGCAAGCTGGCCCGGCCAATGCTCTGAATGGAGTTGTTGGCCCACGCGCGCCATCACCTCATCACCATGTCGTTCCAACGACTAGATCCTGATGATGGGAGACCGGAGTGGCCACCGCCGGCACCATCAAGAGCCGAGCGATGATGCGGTGTACATCATCATCGCCGATGCCATGTATGGCTACTGAGGCCATGGCGCGGGCCCAATTGCTGCTGATGCTTCTGCCGATAGTTGATCAGATGGATGAGTGGACAGCCACCAATCAGAGTCTGATTGGCTTTGCTGAGGCTGGGGGCTCACATTGAGCTGGCCCGCCACGGCCTCCCTAGATGACGAGGGAGGCTCGTAATGCTGGCATGCGGAAAGGGCCACCCTCATGGTGCAGTTCCCTCCATGGCAAGCAGCGCGGGAACCATGGAATCAAGAATCCGATGACGTCTCTATGGCCTCTTCCGACACTCGAGCACATCAAGGCTAACAGCGAGCCCTGGAGGACAGCCTGAGGGTAGGCACACGCGTAGCCGTAGCGCGGCGCCACGATGACGACTGCCGGACCGATGGGTGCGATGGCCCCAACATCGACGAGCCCGCGCTCGAGGTTGGTGGGTGTCTGCCTTTCAAGGTTGGGTGCCCCCCCTTCACTCGTGAGTTGCGGCAAGTCCGTTGGCCATCTTCTCGCATGTACAAGCCAGAGATACCAGAGATGTGTGATGGGAGACTAAACCCGACACAGTTCTTGGGCATCTACACCATCACTGTTCAAGCTGCCGGGGGAAGAGATGAGAAGGTGATTGCCAACTACTTCCCTTTGGCACTCAAGCCAAACGTGAGGTCTTGGCTAATGCACTTGCTGGAGAACTCCATTTCGACCCGGGCTAATCTGTGCCATGAGTTCATTGGCGCCTTCACACGCGGCCATCAAGAACCAGGATGGCCAAGCGATTTGCAGCTTCTCCAACAGAAAGAAGGAGAGACTCTATGGAAGTACTTGTAGAGATTAAGTCGAGTCCACATAAATATCCCAGATATCCACCCAGCAGCTGTGATAGCCTCCTTCCAATCCACTGTGTGCAACCGCAGGATACGTTCCAAGATGAGCGTTCGGTTGCCCAAGACTGTGAAGGACCTTTACACTTTGGTGGGCAAGGGTTCTCTGGTGGAGGAAGGGAGGAAACTTCCTAGAGAGGAAGACTGCGTCGACATTGACTTATAGGATGATGACGAGTCCATCAACCAGAAGAAGAAGAATAAGAAGAAGAACAAGAAGCGCAGGGATAAAGTAGTGCTGATAGTTGAGGGATCGGGCACGCCTAGTACCGGCAAGAAGGTTAAGGCCGAAGCCCCCGACAAGGAAGTTGCCGTGTGCACTTACTACCGGGAGGCCGCGGCTGCTGAGAAAGCTGGGAAAAGTGATGGACCGTATTGCAGAATTCATCGGACCAAGGACCATGATCTCCAGGAACGTCATCCGGTTGAGCAGCTCATTAAGAAGCACAAAGCTGAATATGAGAAGCGTGATAAGGAAAAAGGTCAGAATGGCGCTGGCGGGAAGGGCCGAGGCGGTGAAGTAAATCGCCCCGACAAGGCTCTTCGGAACCAAGGAAAACACGCCAAGGGCCGAGTGAAGGAGGATTGCCCTGAGGAATGTGATAGATGGGATGAAGAGAAAACCAACGAGCAGAAGTTCCAGAAGGCCACTTACGCCCTATGCATTAACGGGGGGTGCATCTTTGCACTCCTCTCACCACCAACTTAAACAGTGGGCATGTGAGGTCAATTCCGTGGAGCCAGCGCCAAAGTCTTGTAAGCCGCTCAAATGGTCATGCACGCCCATCATCTTTGATGAAGAAGACCATCCTGACCGCACCACCGCGGTTGGATGCTTGCCGTTGTTGGTTTCACCAACAATTCGCAACCTTAAAGTCACAAAGATGTTGGTTGACAGCGGGACCAGGTTGAATATGATTTCCCCAAATGTAATTAGTAAGCTTTAGATAGTAGAGGAAGAACTAAAGGTCACGGGCACGTTTCAAGGAATTAACCCCGGTAGGAGTCATCCTAAGGGAAAGATCATGTTGCTAGTCACATTTGGAGGAGAGTTGAACTACGGGACTGAGATGGTTCTGTTTGATGTGGTCGACCTTCCCCTACTGTACAGTGGAATCCTTGGACGCCTAGCTCTGGCAAAGTTCAAGGCGGCATCCCACTATGCCTACAACACTTTGAAGAAGCCAAGGCCGGTGGGAGTCATTTCCATTCCGTCACACGAGAAGGAAGCAATTATTTGTGTGGATAAGATGTACAAGGACCTGTCGCGGTAGAGGCTGCAGAAGCCACAGTTCCCGCCAAGGAAACCAAAGGAAAGAAGAAGGCTAGTAGGCACACCGGCAAGGAGTCTGGGAAGCGTGCCTCTTCGGAGTGTACTACGCGTGTTGATGACTTGCCGGAGAGTACCAACTGGAAGATATCCAAAGCTGTTGCACCTCATGTGAAAAAGGTCCCTGTAGGGATGGCTGGTACTGATGGTACCTTCACTACTAGTGCCACCCTTGATGACAAATAGGAAAGCGCGCTCGTTGCCTTCCTGCGGGCGAATGTCAATGTGTTTGCTTGGCAACCATCTGACATCCCCGGTGTTCCCGGGAGTTAATCGAGCACCACCTTGCTGTCTGCCCAGATGCCCGACCCGTCAAGCAAAAGGTTCGGACGCAAGCTTTGGAATGACAGCAATTCATTGCAAAGGAGATCAAGAAACTTGAGGCAGCTGGATTGGTCAGAGGAGTGCTGCATCCAACATGGTTAGAAAACCCGGTGGTCGTACGCAAGGACAACCGAAAATGGAGGCTTTGCATAGATTTCACAAATCCCAACAAGGCTTGCCCGAAGGACCCATTTCCTTTGTCGCGAATCGACCAGATCATGGACTGCACTTCGGGTTGTGATTTGCTCTCTTTTTTGGATGCATACTCTGGATATCATCAAATCTTATGTCCGAGGAAGACGAAGAGAAGACCTCATTCATCACCCCATATGGCACATACTACTTCGTGCGCATGCCTTTCGGGTTAAAGACTGTTGGGTACACTTTTGCAAGAGCGGTCCAGATTGGTTTTGAATCATAGTTGCATAGGAACATTGAGGCTTATATGGATGATTTTGTGGTCAAGACCAGGGACAGATCAACCCTCATAACGGATTTGGAAGAGACATTCGCCAATCTCCGCAAGATCAACTTGAATCATAACCTGGAGAACTGTGTGTTCAGCATTCCCTCCGGCAAGCTCCTTGGGTTCTTCATATCCCATCATGGGATAGAAGGTAACCTCGATAAGATCAAGGCTATAGAATAGACTCAAGCACCCAGGTCAGTTAAAAATGTGAGGCGTCTAATGGGATGCATTGCTGCATTTAGCAGGTTCAGGTCCAAGTCTGCCGAGTGTGCCTTGTCGTTCTTCAAAATTTTGAAGAAGGCAGGGCCTATGAAGTGGACTCCGAAAGCAGACGCAACACTGCAAGACTTGAAGGCCTACTTGTCCTCTATGCCAACTTTGGTTGCCCCCAGACCACAAGAGTCGTTGTTATTATACTTAGCGAAAACTAATAAAGTGGTTAGTGTAGCCTTAGTGGCGCAGCGGGAAGTAGAAGAAACAGAGAGTGAGACCAACCCGACAAGGCCAGGTATGGATCAGGACGGAGAAGAGCAAGGTAGCGGAGACAACCCGAAGGACGCGGTAAGGAAGAAAGTGGTGCAATACCCAGTGTACTTCGTCAGTTCCCTCTTGAAGGGCTAGATCCAGGTACTCTGGCGTGCAAAAGTGGATTTTTGGCCTCATCATGGCCTCAAGGAAACTGTGCCACTACTTCTAGGCCCATGAGATCACGGTTGTCAAACGCTTTCCCTTGCAAAGGATACTCTGAAACCCTGAGATTATTGGAAGAATAGTGGAGTGGGTGTTGGAGTTATCCAGCTTTGGCCTGAAGTTTGAAAGCACATCTACAATCCAGAGCAGGGCATTGGCAGATTTTATTGTAGAATGGACGCCAACCCCTGATGAAGAGGTGCTCGAGACATCCCTGGCAAGGAAGCATCGCAAGAATGGATTATGTAATTTGATGGTGCCTTCTCCTTACAAGGTGCAGTGGCCGGCATGCTTCTCGTTGCTCCCACTTGAGAGCACCTGAAGTACGTCGTCCTAATGCACTTTCCTCGGGAGGAGGCTACCAACAATACAATAGAGTATGAAGGGCTCCTTGTCGGGCTCAGGATTGCCACTGAAGTAGGGATCAAGAAGCTGATCATTTGAGGAGATTCACAACTTGTGGTGAGACAAGTCAACAAGGATTACCAAAGTCAAGTGATGGAGGCATATGTTGAGGAAGTGAGAAGATTGTAGGAGCACTTTGACGGATTGCAAACAGAGCACGTACCCCATGTGGAAAATAGCATTGTTGATCATCTGTCAAAGTGTGCTGCACGAAAAACTTCCCGTGGAACGAGGAACTTTTGTTCTCCACCTTACTCAGCCCTCTGTATCCCAAGAAACAATGGCCCAAAAGAGGAGGAAATTGGACTCCAGTAAGCCTCTCCTGGTAGAGCCTTCCGGGGCTCCTAGCAGGGACCCTACCGAAAACAACTCCCGATTACTTGCCGGGTTCACCGTTCTGTCGGGCCACTGGTCCTCGCGGTCGAGGAACGCACCCCCGCAAGCGGGGAGATGTTGTTAGTTCACGGGCTGCGCCTTCATGCAATATGTTCATGCCCTCGGAAGAAAGACCTCATCTGCCTCTGTTGCACATCCCAGAAGCAATGGACAAGCTGAGAGGGCGAACGCTAAAGTGTTGCGAGGACTCAAGACAAGAACCTTTGATAAGCTTCAAAAGTGCGGTAGGCGATGGATCGACGAGCTGCCGATGGTTCTCTGGTCCCTCACAACGACATAAATCGAGCCACCGGGCGGACTCCCTTCTCCCTAGTCTATGGGGTAGAACCAGTTATCCCCATGGAACTCAGTTATGGCTCTCCTCCAGTGCTTGCCTATGATGAAGTAGCGCAGGATCAGCACTGGCGTGACGATGCTGCGCTTCTCCAGGGGAACCGTCTCCGGGCTGCTACGTGTGCTGCAAGCTATCAGCAAGCACTGTATCGCTATCATAGCCGCAGGGTTCATGCTTGGTGTTTTGAGGAAGGTGACCTTGTACTTAGGCACATTCAGTCCGCCAAGGATGCAAACAAGTTGTCACCGAAGTGGGAAGGCCCTTATCGGGTAATAAGAGTCACCAGGTCTGGTGCAATCCGTCTGCAGACCGGAGATGGCATTCAATTGCAAAACTCATGGAATATTGAGAATCTCCGCAAGTTCTACCCGTAAGGCATGGCTGTCGGGCCCTGGCTGGCCGCCACCCTTTTGTAAAGGCCTTGCCTCAGTTGCATGTAACCCCTTGTACAAAGCCAGGCGCAGACCCTGAGCAACAAAGAAATAAATGAAGCGCTGGGGGCCCCCAACAAGTTGCATGCATGAATAAGAATTTCATGAGAATCGCATGTTCATGGAGATAAGATCGCATCTGGCATCATTTCCACCTACATAAAACTGCAGACTCCTGCTGAAGACTTGGCCTCCAAGAAGAGATGGAAAGAAGAAGCCTACGCTGCAATCTCCAGCAAGCCAAACAGATAAGTTATTTCTCTTATCCATACATGTTCTGTAGGTGAAGACTTGAGCATAAGAAAACCTCGCCGCTTTTGGAAGCTTAGGTTCTCCCATCCCTTAACTCGAACGTTTCTTCGGTCAGGATGGTCGCAGTGGCCTTTCATGAAAAAAGGTTGGTGGGGGGATGGTCCCTCTTTGCAATTGGTGCCCGGTAGGCTTAAACTCGCTCATAAGAAAACTAAGGGTACCAACAGGATAGCTTGCCAGGGGAAACTCGTTTATTTAATAATATAGAGGCATCTCACATCTGCATGGACATATACATGCACGAGTCCCCGGCAAGGTTTATCTTACAAGACACAAACATGGATTCAAGAGATTACATTATTTGAACTGAAATTTTGCATGTGCCTACAGATGTAAGATTGAAAAAAGATAAAATGCCATGATGCCTTCACTTTTTCCTCCCCTTCTTCAAAACTACAGGAAGAGGCAAAGAAGGTGGCCGGAAGGCCTGGCTTGGATTTGGTGCCTCCCTAGGATCAGGATCGCGCCGTTCCCTAGCTAGGAGGAATAAACCGGAGGCCGGGGAGGATGGTGGCATTGAAGGAAGCCTAGACGAAGGCGGCGGAGTCACCAGCAAAAACAACTCGTCGGAACGGTCACCCGAAGCCACCATCATGACAGCCGAATCGGGCACCATGCTCTCCGAGTAATCCCACAAAGAGCATCACTACTAGTGAAAGCCTTATACACAGAGGTATAGCAGTAGCGCTGGTCAAAACTAAGCGATGCTGTTACTTAGTGGATGTGCTTTTCACAAAAGCACGCTACAACTATAGTTGTAGCAGTAGCGCATCTGCCCAAAAAAGCGCTACTACTATAATTCCGACACTGTTGCCGGTAGGCTAGGAATAGTAGTAGTGAGCCTCACTACAAGAAATATGTCAACTTGTGACCCTCACTATTGGCCGCTGAAAGGTCATAGTTTTTCATTTCCGACTTTTTTATGACCAAAAACAGAAGGTTAAAAGCTGGCGGTCGTAAACTGAAATTAACGACCTTCTCTATGAGAAGGTCGTAGACGTTTACGACCAAAACAGAAGGTCATTGATTCTATGACCTTCTGTTTTGGTCGCTAGCTCTCTGCCTAGGCCACATCGGATCCGACGTGGCAATCTGACGTGGCAAAATTGCGACCAAATGAAAAGGTCGTTGATAAGAATCAGCCCGGTCCATTTTGCAGTTTTAGATGGGCCGAGCCCAACAATTCAGCCTTTTTAAGTTTTTTCTTTCAAATTTTGGTCGACTTCATGGGCCAAGCCCAACGTTGCAGCCTTTTTATTGTTGGCCCATGGCCTTTTATTATTTATTGATTTTCTATTTTCAGCCATTATATATTCAAGATGGTCCCACTAGTCAGATGGGTCCCACTTGTCCTGATTATCTCTTGAATTGGTCCCACATGTCAGAAATGTACAAATTTGACAGACTATTTTCATAAGTGGCCCCATTGTCAAGTGTCCATTTCACAAGTTTTCATATCACATACATAAACAAAAGGAACACATGAAATTCATCAAATATACCACTAAATAAATGTATTACAATCTTTACAACACGTATATGCTACAATATGCTACTCTTCACTGAGTAGAACTTGACGGCTTCACACTTCACACTTGAGCTTCTCTAAAAGAGGAACAACCACAATTTTGAATATCAATTGCAATATAGGCCTTATACAGAAACAATTCAAAGTTGAAACAACATCAATTAAATCTTGAGAGAAAAATAGAAATATATTGTGATGGTATAAGTTGGTTGTGTTGCCATCATGGAGTGTAAATAAAAACATGGGACATAGTTGAAAACAACCAGCAGAGACCTGAACCTGTCAAGAATTCATTGCAGCAGGCAAGCAAATCAATTTGGCAAATAGTATAGGCTGGTACCATAATGAACCTAATGAAAGCATGTCCGATATTTTATACTATTCTCAAAGACCACTTTTTTTCTAATACTAATATATTAATCTTAGCCAAAGTTCAAGACTGAAAATAGTATAGGCTTGGCATCACCCGCGGCCTTCGGCATCAGTCGTCGTGGTCGGGCTCGCTGGAGATGGCCAGCTTCCGGCTCGCACGCCCCATGGAGGTCGAGGAAGAACAAGAACCTCTAGAAACAAGCAATGATATTTACTAGTGTTGAACAAGCAACTCCCGTATATATTTGAAGAAGAAATGGTATTTGTCAGTGTTGGAGATATAGTCAAACTGAAATACCCAATCAATTAGCATTTGTAAGACTTTCTTTTTCATGTGTACAATAAGTACTCTAGTAAACTTTGACTAATCGACTGCATGAATAGGCTGACTAAAGCATATGCTAACAAATATACACAAGACCCTCTAGCATAACCAAACAACCAAAATGATACCACTACCTATTCATAACAACCAGTTTTCACAAACGGGCGTCACTTGGGCATAGATGCATAGCAAGTACAGACCAGATAGTTGCAAAACGACAACCAAACACGTTCCATATCTAGATCTAGTCATCCTAGATTTGGATAAATGAGGCATAGAGCAGGAAAATGAGATAGAAATTCATGATCTTCACAACAGTAATCCAAATCCTACTCCTGATTGTGGCCCTTTTTATACTACAAACGATACCTGTACACGACCATTGACACCACTCAAGAATCACAACAGCACACTAAGAACAATGACAAGCTCCGCAAGCCTGTAACCACAAAATCAGACATACAAAATAGCCACGCATTTGCTGCCATGGATCACAGAGCTATTAGCGCGGGCAGGCAGGCGGCCAAGGGCCATGGATCACATAGCTATTAGTGCGGGCATTTTTAGCATGTTAAGTATGCATAGTACTTTAGACATTTCTCTGATAACATTGTACACATATTGTACACGGCTGTCAAGTCAAAAAAATAAGCATATTTCAGTATTGTACGTAAACATATATATATTGACAAATAGCAAAGTATTGAATTAAAGCCAATTTTTAACACATGCACATATACAATATCACATAGCAGTATGATATCTAGCAAGGTGTTGAGCATTACTCTAGTAGACGACCAACTTAGGTGAAAATTTATTAGTTTTACAACTAGAGGGTTTATGATTTTGAGCATGTGCACCAGACCTGAACTCTGAATGATCATGAAACGCATTAGAAGATACCTAGCATGCTGGGGTGCATACGAGTCCTTCCATTTGTCTACATCCACCACAGGCACCGGCCGACATGTGGAGGCACCAACCAGTTAGGCTTGTTCCCCTGCCTTTGCCAAATTGGTCTTCAGTTTCATGCCAACAACAACATTCAGAGTGTGCTAATGAACTAGGAGTGTTCAGATTCAAAACTTGTTGACCTGGCTCGACTTGGACGCTTCCGTCAAATGGTCCCGGTGGGCGAATCAAGCCGGGGAGCGACTGACCAGTGGGCGAAGTACTCGATGACCGTGAACTGCTCCCGCGAGGCCATGAGGAAGGCGTCCAAGCTGGTGGGGTTGAGGTCCACGGCGTCGTCCCCCTGTGCGGTGGCCCCGGCCCATGCCTCATCGCCGACACCCAGTGACCGAAGGGCGTCCGTGCGCCCCGCGAAGGAGGAGGTGACAACGCGAACGAGGAGGAGGACTCGCGCCGCCGCGGAGGCCATGGGATTGACAAGGAGCTGGATCTCACCGATCCGGTGTGGCGGGGATCTAGCGATCTGTCTCGCCACATCCGTAAATCTCAGGAGGGATGGAGGTAGGTCGCCGGTGGGGGTGGTAGTCGGCCAGTGGCGGGATTGGGGAGGAATCTGGGGAGGAAGATGAATTGAGTGGATCTCCAGCCAGGAAGGGAAGGGGAGGTGGAGGCCATGGTTGTGGTCACCAATGGGAGAGAGAGTGGGGACGCTGGAGAGAGGTGGCCATGGCGGCCATCTAGGGTTTCGGCGTGGAGAGAAGGAGAGGGTGGAGTGGAAGGCGGAGGTCACCGGCGGGTATGAAGTAGAATATGTCGCCAGGGCAGTCGAGGAGTGGGGGAGGAGGTCACTGGCGGGGCTGGGTTTGGGGGAGTGGAGATTGGCGGCGGGTTTGGGGTTGCTGGAGAGGAGAGGATGGATCTGGGGGAGGGGGGAGTGGGTGAGTGGGGGTGGCGGCGGGTGGGGATCTGGAGGGTGGAGGGGAGGGTAGGTGGGTGGGTTGGGGTTTTTGATTCTCGGGAGAAGCTCCACCGTTGGATGGATGCGTGATGGATGGCTCAGATTGCGTTCAATTTGGTGATCCGCGTGAAAGCGGTTCCTCGCGTCTCATTGGCTGGCTATCTCGCACTTGAATCTCAAAATTTTGGACCCAAAAATTTGAATTTTTTTAAACATAACGATGACATAGTTTGTCAAAATGATCTCGTTTTTTTCATAAGTGTTCATCTTAGAATGGCAAACGATGCCATATTTCGACGGCTTTCATTTTCTTTGCACAAAAAGATGATTTTCCATTTTTCGAGTGCATGAAAAGTTTTTTTGTGATGAAGCTACCAAATATTTGTTCCAAAATAGCACAACTCCATTTTTCAAAAATATTAGACCACATTTTATATAAAATTGACCAAATAGTGACATGTCAAAAGCTTTTGATCCACCTCTTATAAAAAACAAATTCCACCCATTCAGTAGGAAGCGGGTAAAATTTGAACGAAAATTTGTTCAAATGATTTCATATAGTGCACAAGGGTGCATATTGGAATGGCAAACAATGTTGCCTAAGGAAGTTTTCATTTTTCTTTGGACAAAAAATCATTTTCCATTTTCTGAGTGCCCAAAATGAGTTTTTTGTGAAGGACCTACCAAATAATTGTTGCAAATTTGGACCAAATCAATTTTATAAAATACTAGGCCATCTTTAATGCACAATTGACCAAATGGTTGGGTGTCAAAAGCTTTGATCCACCTCTCGTGAAAAAGACAAATTTCCAGCGATTCAGTAGGAAGCGGGTCAAATTTGAACTACAGCTGCCTCATAGTTTGCTATTTAGTTTTTTCCAAAAATCATATCTAGATACATAAGTATCTATTTAATTAGAGAAACATCAAAATGTTTCCATGATTCAACCACTAGCTAGGAACGGTCAAGCCCGTCGTTTTGACCGCATTTTGAAACGGGCATAAAAAATTCAAATAAAATCAAAAAAATGAAAATCCTTCGCATTGTAGCAGTACATGTGACCAAGTTAGCAGGAAAAATAAATAAACTTGTAATACAACAATTATTTTTAAAAAGTGTTCTCATAAATGAGCTATCGTGCATGAAGATTCAGGGTTTTCAAGCCAAATGCTCAATCTTATGGTCACATTCATTGCATAGTTTGTTCAAATGATCTCATATTGTGCACAAGGGTGCATCTTGGAATTCCAAACAATGTTGCCTAAGGGAGTTTTCATTTTCTTTGCACGGAAAATTCATTTTCCATTTTTCTAGTGCCCGAATTGAGTTCTTTTTGTGAAGGACATACCATATATTTGTTGCAAAATTGGACCAAATCATTTTTATAAAATACTAGGCCATATTTGATTCATAATTGATGAAATGGCTGGGTCATAAAAGCCTTGATCCACCTATGGTGAAAAAGACAAATTCCCGCCGATTCAGTAGGAAGTGGGTCAAATTTGAACTGCACGTGCCTCATAGTTTGCTCCTTCTTTTCTCAAAAAATCATTTCTAGGTACATAAGTATCTATTTAATCATAGAAACATCAAAAGTTTTCCAAGATTCAACAACTAGCTAGGAACGGTCAAACACGCCGTTTTGATCGCATTTCTAGACGGGCATAAAAAAATCAAAAAAATTGGAAAACCTTCGCATTGTGTCATTATATGTGACCAAGTTTCAAGAAAAAATAATAAACTTGTAATGCGTCCATTATTTTTAAAAAAGTGTTCTCAGAAATGAGCTATCATGCGTGAAGATTCAGGGTTTTCAAGCCAAATGATCAATCTTATGGCCACATTCATGGCATAGTTTGTTCAAATGATCTCATATTGTGCACAAGGGTGCATCTTGGAATTCCAAACAATGTTGCCTAAGGGAGTTTTCATTTTCTTTGCACGGAAAATTCATGTTCCATTTTCCAAGTACCCGAATTAAGTTCTTTTTGTGAAGGACATACCATATATTAGTTGCAAAATTGGACCAAATCATTTTTATAAAATACTAGGCCATATTTTGTGCATAATTGACCAAATGGTTGGGTGTGAAAACCCTTGATCCACCTCTGGTGAGAAAGACAAATTTCCGCTGATTCAGGAGGAAGCGGGTCAAATTTGAACTGTAGCTGCCTCATAGTTTGCTCTTTATTTTTTCGAAAAATCATTTCTAGGTACATAAGTATCTATTTAATAAGAGAAACATCAAAAGTTTTCCAAGATTTAACCACTAGCTAGGAATGGTCAAACCCGCCATTTTGATCGCATTTCGAAACGGAAATAAAAAATTCAAAAAAAGTCAAAAAAATGGAAAATCTTCGCATTGTGTCATTATATGTGACAAAGTTTCTAGGACAAATAATAAACTTGTAATGCGACAATTATTTTAAAAAAGTGTTCTTAGAAATGAGCTATCATGCGTGAAGATTCTGGGTTTTCAAGCCAAATGATAAATCTTATGGCCACATTCATGGCATAGTTTGTTCAGATGATCTCATATTGTGCACAAGGGTGCATCTTGGAATTCCAAACAATGTTGCCTAAGGGAGTTTTCATTTTCTTTGCACGGAAAATTCATTTTCCATTTTCCGAGTGCCCGAATTGAGTTCTTTTTGAAAAGGACCTCCCATATATTTGTTGCAAAATTGGACCAAATCATTTTTATAAAATACTAGGCCATATTTTATGCATAATTGCCAAATGGTGGGGTGTCAAAAGTTTTGATCCACCACTTGCGAAAAAGACAAATTTCTGTCGATTCAGCGGGAAGCGGGTCAATTTTGAACTGCATATACCTTATAGTTTGCTCTTTACTTTTTAAAAATATAATTTATAGGTATATAAGTATCTATTTAATCA
>NW_024111852.1:0-9813 GCF_003073215.2 Triticum urartu | reverse complement strand
GGTATCATCATTTCACCCACATAGCATGTGCAAGAAAGTAGAGAGGCTTACGGCAAAAACTGTATGCACCTGGTGTACAAAACGGACAATCTCATTCGAAGTATCACGGTTTCATACGGAAACTCATGTGCTACAAAGGGATTTCATTTTTTGAACTTGTTTGAACTCCATAGTAAGATAGTTTTTCTGTGTTCAAAATGCACCATTCAAAGCCACATCATCAATTTTCAAACCTTTCTGACTTCATTTCTTATATTTCATGCATTTACTGATTTTTTTCAACTATAAGACCCTGAAAATGAAAAGCACTACAAATGAACTCTGAAAATGTTGAAAGTTGGCATGGTATCATCATTTCACCCACATAGCATGTGCAAGAAAGTAGAGAGGCTTACAGCAAAAACTGGATGCACTTCGTGTACAGAACGGACAATCTCTTTCGAAGTACCAGGGTTTCATACAGAAACTCGTATGTTACAAAGGGATTTCATTTTTTTGAACTTGTTTGAACTCCATAGTTTTTCGGTGTTCAAAATGCACCATTCAAATCCACATAATCAATTTTCAACCCTTTCTGACTTCATTTCTTATTTTTCACGCATTTACTGATTTTTTTCAGCTATAAGACCCTGAAAATGAAAAGCACTACAAATGAACTTGCCGGGGGAGACTGACCCAGGAGCACCTATGGGACATGGCGGACCGGGCCCCTTTGTGGTTTGGCGGGGGTGGGGATCGTGCAAAGAGCAGATCGAGGCGAAGCACGCGGGCAGTTTTACCCAGGTTCGGGCCACACGGATGCGTAAAACCCTACTCCTGCTTTGTGGATTGTATTGCGTTCTTGCTCGGGAGCGCTGAGTGAGTGTCCTCTAGGTTTTCCGAACCTCCTCTATGTTGCGCATGGGCCTCCTTTTATATGCTAAAGGGGTCACCAACAGGTGGCAACGTAGACGAAAGGGCAAAGGTGGAAGAGTGGTGGTTGGTACAGCTACTTGTACAGTGTATCGTACCTACCTCTGACGGCAGGGGACAAGGGCATTAATTGCCTGTCTGTGTTGCCTAGATAGTACAGAAAGGGACCGCCAGGGACGCCACCGTTTGCCACGATGGCTATCTTGTCAGCGTCGATTGCCACCGCGCACCCCTAGCTGCACAGCCTCCCGCCACGTATGCTTGGAACGGTCCCAGAGCGACACGTTGGCGGGTGTGCTGGAGCGTGGGCACGGAGTGATGGCTCGCCGCGGCAAGCGCCTTGCCGCGGTTGTTGTCTTGTCGCGTCCGGGAGCTTGTCGCTCACTGGGCCTTGCCGGGACGCGTGGCGCGTCGCGACAAGTCTCCTTGAGATGCCTCGGTTGGCCTTCCCGACAAGCTCCTCTTGCCGGGGTCTTGTCTCCTTCCCGGCAAGCTCCTCTTGCCGGGGTCTTGTCTTAAATACTTTGTTCTTGAATGGCTCAAGGGGAACCACGGAGGACCTTGGCGGTCACCCGGCAAGCTGTGCCGCGGGATGCTACGACTGCCCGTGCACAAGTTCGGATACTAAGGTACCCCTACTTTAGTACACCGACAGGAGCCCCCGGGCCTGGGCCATACACGATGCCGAGCGCTGTTGGGCCAGGCCCAAAACAGTGCACGGGCATGCGCGGCCTAGGTTATGCCGTATCTTTCTCCGCACCCACCGCGCCCTCCCCGAACGGCATGCGTCGAACGCGACGTCGTGGGAGAGATCGTGGGGGTATCTTTACTCGAGAAGCGGAACGTGCGCGCCCTCCCTCTTTATAAGCAGAGGAAACAGGGGCAGTTCGCCCATCCGCCCGTTACTGCCTCCATTCTCAGAAATCTCCGCCGCCCCCCCTCGCCTACAGAGAGCAGCGCCCCGCTCCCCCCATTGCCACCAGCGCCACCCGCACCGTCGTCCTTCTCCACCACCTCCGCCATGGCTCCGAAAGCCGACAAGGGAAAGGTCGCGAAGTCGAGCGAGGCGCAGCGACTCATAGCGTTGCGAAAGGAGCGAGCTGTCTTCCCCCCAAAGCTCGACGCGAAGGAGCTGAGGGAGTACTATTACCTTTTCTGGTCGACGGAGACGCGGGTGCACCCGCGCACGAAGGTACTCCCCGCCTCCGCCTGGAAGATGGCTCCTAATGGATACCCCTTTTTTGCTTTGTTCTTCTACTGCGGGCTCTGCCCGCCCTTCTCTGAGTTCTTTTGTGACATCATGAACACCTACGGGTTCTGCCTCCTTGACTTCACCCCCAACGCCGTTTTGACAATGGCAGTTTTCGCGCATCTTTGCGAAAACTTTGTCGGAGTCCACCCAAACATAGCCCTCTTCCGCTACTTCTTCATGCCCCGGGTAGAGAGAGGAGAGCCCTTATCTGGCGGGATCGCCTGCATCTCAAGGCCCGGCAAGAAAGAGGCCTATCTGGAAGGAGAGCTCCGCGGCAAGTGGGAGGAGTGGAGAGTCGACTGGTGCTGGATTGTTGAGGAGCATCCGCAGCCATTTACTGCCCGGCGCCAAACCCCAGTAGTGCGCGGCAACGACTGGAGCGATGTGGCCTCGGAAGATGCTAGGTTGAAGATTGCCATCACCCGGATCCTACACCTTAGGCTTGCCGGGTTGACTGTAGGCGCAGTTGGCGCAGATTTTCCTTCGCCGCTGCATCACCCCACTGCAGGAGAGAGGGAGACCTGCCTGGGAGTTCAAGAACGCGGCGGATATTATGAGGCTGCGCCCAGGCCTCAATTATAACTTCACTGTGCTGGAGCTCAACGGAACGCTTCAAGAACTGTTCAAGCACGACCCTGAGCATCCCGAAGTCTTCAGGTTGCCGCAGGGCGTTGTTCCGTTGTGCAACAACTCTACGCTCGACCGCATTCGGGCAATGATGCCGTTGTGTGACTCGCACGGAATCGAGCCAACTTGGCAAGAGCCCGAAGACGACGTCGTGCAGCAGTTCTTCGACGACCTGGTGGAAGTGCCAATCCGCCCCGACGAGAAGGACGGCCTCACCCGCGACACCACCGAAGAGGAGTTGTAGCGCATCGCCACCCGGCTGGAAGAGGCGGCGGAAGCCGCGGCCGCGGGCGAGTTCGGGTTTACTTTGGAGGAGGCCGACGCAGCCGAGGCGGCAAGCCGTGCGGAGCGGGAAGAGCTTGCCGGCAAGAAGAAGAAGAAGACTGCCGGGCGTGACGCTGAGCCGAGCGAGCCCGCCAAGGACACGAGCGGCTCGTTGGAGATCGGCTCCTCTTGTTTCACTTGTAGTTCTTCAATCCTCGCTGCTTCACCTTGCATCTCATTTGCCTTGCTCCGAACTTATTATTTTCAGGACGCTGGCCCAGAGAGTGGCGAAGAGAGCCAAGATTCCGGTGATCAACATCGATGACGCGCCCACTCCGCCAGAAGAGGGTGCGCCTGAGACCACCTTGCCGGATCCGGCAATCATCCTGCAGAGCAGCCCCCAGCGTAAGCACATGGTTTGCTTTTCGCCGTTGGGCGCGCATGGGTGCTTTTCCTTTGCTGACATCTTGATTGCTGATTCGTGTAGTAGCAGAGCAGCCTCACCAGGAGCGTCCGAAGACAGCCCCCGAAGTGCCACCTGCTTCGACTACGCCACCAAAGGGAAATTCTCTGGCGAGGGACTCTCCGGCAAGGGGGAGTTCTCTGGCAAGGGGGAGCTCTCCGCCAAGGGGCAGCACTAGCGTCCCCCGACGACAGAGACTACAACCGCCGAGCCCAGCACAGGTAATCCTCTTCCCTTGGGTTCTTCTTCTTTCGATCTTCTTTTCTCTTGAATTTTTGCTTGACTCTTCTCCCCTTTTCCGGTCGTCAGATCCATCTGCTCCTGAGCCGATGGAGATGGAGGTCCCCGCCAACGACGCTGCTGCCCCCGAAGAGGGAGCCGGCGCTGATGAGCCTGCCGGCGACGAGGCCGCCAAGGGCGTCGCTGCAGGAGCAGGCGAGGGTTCTGGCGATCGTACTGACGGCCCTGAGACCGCAGGAGCGCCGGGCGCTGCACCGACCGCCGAACCCTCCGCCAGTGCCGCGACGCCAGGCTCCGAAGACCCCCAGCCAGGCGTCTACCTGAAGGCCGGCGACGGCATCTTCATCAACCTCCCCTGGGCGTCAAGCTCCAGGGCGCCGGTCGAGGGAGAAAGCTTCGACGGAGAGGTGCTTGCCTCCGCCGGGCTGAAGATAGTTGACGCGCCGAGCAGTAGCAGCGGCGAGCCGGAGGAGGAGAGGCTGCTGCAGAAGCTGCTGTCACTCTACCGCGCACGGCAAGCCAAGCTGGAGTCCCGTGAAGCACTTGTCGCGAAGGCGGGCGCGGACATTGAGAAGTGCGCGGAGGAGCTCGGAGGTTTCCACCGGGAAGCTCTCCGGTCTCTAGCAGAAGAGCGGGATCAACTTGCTGAAGCGCGGAAGGCCTTCCTCCTCGAGAAGGCCGAAGTTGAAGAGCAACAGCGGCTTGCCGCTGAGAAGATTTCTGCGCAAGAGGGCGAACTGGCGCAGCGGAAAGTCAACCTCGACAGCCACGAGGAGGAGCTTGCCGCGCGTGAGCGAACATTTGGCGGGGCCCTCAAGGAAGCAAAGGATGCTGCCGCAACTGCCGAGGCCGCCAAAAAGGTGCTGGAGATGAAGGTGGCGCAGCTGGAGGCCGACCGCAAGGCATATGGTGAGGAGCTTAGCGCCGCCAAGGACTCCAACGCCGCTCTTGAGTCGAAGCTGGCTGCTTTGACCAGGGCACTGGACGGCGCCAAGGAGCGGGAGGCGGCCCTGAAGAAGGAGATCAAAGCCGACAAGGCGCTGCTGGAGAGTGCCGCCACCACCCAAAATGCCTTTAGGGATACGGTGGAGCAATGGACGGAGAGCCTTGTGAATACCGCCGCAGACATCGACAAGGAGCTGGCGCAGCTGGGGATGGAGGACTTCGGGTATCCCTCCAACGAGAACCTCCAGCCCAGCGCCAAGCTCACTTTGTTCTTCAAAGGCGTGGCGACGGCGCTTCAGCGGCTCCGGGAAAAGATCCGAAAGCAGCTGGCCGACGAGTCACGCGAAATCTGCGCGGGAGCTCTTCAGAAGGTGCTGATGAAGGTAGCCTTCCGCAACCCGGGCCTCCGCCTCACCAACGTCCTCAGATCCTTGCTGCCAGATGTTGATCAGGAGGAGCTCAAGGCCCTTGTCGCACCCATTGTGGACAAGGTGAGCGGGATCAAGAGGGTCGAGGGCGACCGCGTGGACTAGGCCGCCCGTTTTCTTCTGTTTCTTGTTGCTGTCGATCAAGTTATGAAAACGATCTGTTAGAGCTGCGACAAGCTACTTTGCAATATAACTTTGCTCTGGGTAGTATTTTCTATGTTATTCCCTTTACTTGATTCCTTACTTTGTATGCTTTTGCCCTACGCTTTTAGGGGACTTGTCGGCGCAGGCACACTTGCCACGAGCGCTGAGTGTGGAACGTCAGCAGCCTGCTGGCGGTGCTGCCACCGGCAAGAAACCTTGTCGCAACTAGTTGCAGCTCACTTAGGATGCTGAGCAGACTCGAAGCAAAGTAAGGGCGCGGCTAGTTAAGCAACTAGTCGCAGCTCACTTAAGTTGTTGAGTAGACTCGAAACAAAGTAAGGGCGCGACTAGTTAAGCAACTAGTCGCAGCTCACTTAAGTTGTTGAGTAGACTCGAAACAAAGTAAGGGCACAACTAGCTACGAGCTGGTTCCTCCGCGCACAGGTTTTTCATACAAAGCACGGTCGTTCAAGGAAGATAACTTAAAAATCTAAAAAAAATCTGATTGCTCAAACTTTGGCAACTTATCTTTTCTGTCGTCTGCTTCCCGGCAAGGCGAAACTTCTTGAACGAGGCCTGGTCCACACCATTATCTTCTCCTCCCCCCCCGGCAAACTTGTGCGCGAGGGGACTTTCCTTCCTTGAGAAAAAAGAAAGAAGCGAAAATAAAGGTATGGAGCCTTACGGCTCGTTATTGCTTACCGGGGGCAGGTGCTGCACAAAGTGTCAGATAATACATGCAAAAAATAGAAGGCATGAAATCGACAAGATGTGCGGAGCACATGAGCTTTACTGATGCACGGGGTCTGCGCCCGGCTTTGTACAAAGGATTACATGCAACAGCGGCAAGACTTTGTACAAAAAGGTGGTTGCCGGACGGGGTCCGACAACCGTGCCTTACGGGTAAAACTTACGAAGATGCTCGATGTTCCAGGAGTTGCTCACCGGAATGCCATCTTCGGTCTCCAGGCGGACAGCGCCAGGCCTGGTGACTCGTTTCACCCGGTAAGGGCCTTCCCACTTTGGCGTCAACTTGTTGGAATTCCTGGCGGACTGAATGCGCCGAAGAACAAGGTCGCCTTCCTCGAGACTTCTGGCATTAACTTTGCGGCTATGGTAGTGGCGCAAAGCTTGCTGGTAGCGAGCGGCTCGCACAGCAGCCTGAAGACGGTCCTCCTCAAGGAGCAGCGCGTCATCTTGCCGCAGCTGCTCTTGCTCAAGCTCATCATAAGCGAGCACTCGAGGTGACCCGTATACGAGTTCCATGGGGGTAACTGCTTCTGCTCCATAGACTAGAGCAAAAGATGTCTGGCCAGTGGCCCGATTTGGCGTACCATAAGAGAATGCATGATGGGGGATGAAAGACTTATCTGAGATTGCAGCCCCCGGCAACTCTGACTTGCCGTAGGTGAGTCTTGGTACTTGCAGCCCCCGGGATCCTCCAGCTTGACCTTGGCCCAGCGAACATATGATACCACGGGTACCATGACGCTGCTGGTCTCGCGCCTCTTGAGATGGGCGCGGTGCGTGTACAGACGCCGAGGTCTTGGAGTGCGCCCGGTCGTTGTGGGAGCCGGCTACGCCGCCGATGGGCGGCGCAGCCTTGTCCTTGGACCTGGCGGCACCGTGAGCTCCCTCGTCGCCCGTTCTTCCGCCGACGTCTACTCCACTAGCCGTTCGCTCCGACGGCGGTGGGTTCGGCGCGGACAGAGCGGCCGCCTCCGAAGCCTTCTTGTTCGGCGGCATGTCGATGAAGATGATGAAGATCTAGCTCATGCGAACGCCGGATCAGGTTCACGCAACCTCGATGCCCCCTACCTGGCGCGCCAGAGATGCCGGGGGAGACTGACCCACGAGCACCTATGGGACACGGCGGACCGGGCCCCTTTTGTGGTTCGGCGGGGGCAGGGATCGCGCAAAGAGCAGATCGAGGCAAAGCACGCGGGCAGTTTTACCCAGGTTCGGGCCGCACGGATGCGTAAAACCCTACTCCTGCTTTGTGGATTGTATTGCGTTCTTGCTCGGGAGCTCTGAGTGAGTGTCCTCTAGGTTTTCCGAACCTCCTCTACATTGCGCATGGGCCTCCTTTTATATGCTAAAGGGGTCACCAACAGGTGGCAACGTAGACAAAAGGGCAAAGGTGGAAGAGTGGTGGTTAGTACAGCTACTTGTACAGTGTATCGTACCTACCTCTGACGGCAGGGGACAAGGGCATTAATTGCCCGTCTGTGTCGCCTAGACAGTACAGAAAGGGACCGCCAGGGACGCCACCGTTCGCCATGATGGCTATCTTGTCAGCGCCGATTGCAACCGCGCACCCCTACCTGCACAGCCTCCTGCCACGTATGCTTGGAAGGGTCCCAGAGCGACACGTTGGCGGGTGTGCTGGAGCGTGGGCACGGAGTGATGGCTCGCCGCGGCAAGCGCCTTGCCGCGGTTGTTGTCTTGTCGCGTCCGGGAGCTTGTCGCTCACTGGGCCTTGCCGGGACGCGTGGCGCATCGCGACAAGTCTCCTTGAGATGCCTTGGTTGGCCTTCCCGACAAGCTCCTCTTGCCGGGGTCTTGTCTCCTTCCCGGCAAGCTCCTCTTGCCGGGGTCTTGTCTCCTTCCCGGCAAGCTCCTCTTGCCGGGGTCTTGTCTTAAATACTTTGTTCTTGAATGGCTCTAGGGGAACCATGGAGGACCTTGGCGGTCACTCGGCAAGCCTTGCCGCGGGATGCTGCGACTGCCCGTGCACAAGTTCGGGATACTAAGGTACCCCTACTTTAGTACACCGACAGAACTCTGAAAAGGTTGAAAGTTGGCATGGTATCATCATTTCACCCACATAGCATGTGCAAGAAAGTAGAGAGGCTTATGGCAAAAACTGGATGCACTTCGTGTACAAAACAGACAATCTCATTCCAAGTATCGCGGTTTCATACGGAAACTCATGTGCTACAAAGGGATTTCATTTTTTGAACTTGTTTGAACTCCATAGTAACATAGTTTTTTTTGTTCAAAATGCACCATTCAAAGCCAGATCATATATTTTCAACCCTTTCTGACTTCATTTGTTATTTTTCATGCATTTACTAATTTTTTCCACCTATAAGACCCTGAAATTCAAAAGCACTACAAAGGAACTCTGAAATAGTTGAAAGTTGGCATGGTATCATCATTTCACCCACATAGCATGTGCAAGAAAGTAGAGAGGCTTACTGCAAAAACTGGATGCACTTCGTGTACAAAATGGACAATCCCTTTCGAAGTATCAAGGTTTCGAACGGAAACTCGTCTGTTACAAAGGGATTTCATTTCTTTGAACTTAATTGAACTCCATAGTTTTTCAGTGTTCAAAATGCACCATTCAAAGCAACATCATCAATTTTCAACCCTTTCTGACTTCATTTGTTATTTTTCATACATTCATTAATTTTTTCAGTAATAAGGCCCTGAAATTGAAAAGCACTACAAATGAACTCTGAAAAGGTTGAAAGTTGGCATGGTATCATCATTTCACCCACATAGCATGTGCAAGAAAGTAGAGAGGCTTACCGCAAAAACTGGATGCACATTGTGTACAAAACGGACAATCTCTTTCGAAGTATCAGGGTTTCATAGGGAAACTCGTCTGTTACAAAGGGATTTCATTTTTTTTGAACTTGTTTGAACTCCATAGTTTTTCTGTGTTCAAAATGCACCATTCGAATCCACATCATCAATTTTTCAACCGTTTCTGACTTCATTTGTTATATTTCTTGCATTTACTGATTTTTTATCAGCTATAAGACCCTGAAAATGAAAAGCACTACAAATGAACTCTGAAAAGGTTGAAAGTTTGCATGGTATCATCATTTCACCCACATAGCATGTGCAAGAAAGTAGAGAGGCTTACGGCAAAAATTGGATGCACTTCGTGTACAAAAAGGACAATCTCTTTCGAAGTATCAGGGTTTCATAGGGAAACTCGTCTGTTACAAAGGGATTTCATTTTTTTGAACTTGTTTGAACTCCATAGTTTTTCTGTGTTCAAAATGCACCATTCAAATCCACATTATCAATTTTCAACCCTTTCTGACTTCATTTGTTATATTTCATGCATTTACTGATTTTTTCACCTATAAGACCCTGAAATTGAAAAGCACTACAAATGAACTCTGAAAAGGTTAAAAGTTGTCATGGTATCACCATTTCACCCACATAGCATGTGCAATAAAGTAGAAAGGCTTACTGCAAAAACTGGATGCACTTCGTGTACAAAACGGATAATCTCTTTCAAAGTATCAGGGTTTCATAGGGAAACTTGTCTGTTACAAAGGGATTTCATTTTTTGAACTTGTTTGAACTCCATAGTTTTTCGGTGTTCAAAATGCACCGTTCAAATCCACATCATCAATTTTCAACCCTTTCTGACTTCATTTCTTAGTTTTCATGCATTTACTGATTTTTTCACCTATAAGACCCTGAAATTGAAAAGCACTACAAATGAACTCTGAAAAGGTTGAAAGTTGTCATGGTATCATCATTTCACCCACATAGCATGTGCAATAAAGTAG
>NW_024111851.1:0-12689 GCF_003073215.2 Triticum urartu | reverse complement strand
GGGGGGGGGGGGGGGCTATTGTCTTGTACTTAATACAAAAGTTAGCGTGATACATACTGCCTTTCAACTGTAAAATCTTCGAAGGAGGTTGGCGTTCCATGGCCGTTCCGACTCCTTGCCGGAGTCATCTCTCTTGCGTGCCTTCGGCTTCTGTGCATCGATCAGGTAGTAGGAGTCGTTGCCTAGAGCTCTGCTGATGACGAAGGGGCCCTCCCAAGGGGCTGAGAGCTTGTGCTGGCCGGCTGTTCGCTGGATCAGTCAGAGCACAAGATCGCCCTCTTGGAAGGATCTTGGCCTGACCTTCCGGCTGTGGTAACGGCGCAAACCCTGCCGGTAGATGGCAGACCTGCTGAGGGCTAACAACCGGCTTTCTTCCAGCAGGTCGACGCCGTCTTCTCGTGCTTCCTTGGCCTCCGCTTCCGTGTACATGGTTACTCGAGGCAAGTCGAATTCGATGTCAGTTGGGATGACCGCCGGCACCATACACAAGGAAGAAAGGGGTGAAGCCGGTTGACTTGTTTGGTGTAGTGCGCAGACTCCAGAGGACAGCCGACAGCTCATCAAGCCAACAGCCGGCTGAGCACTCCAGAGGTACAACCAGTCGGGGCTTGATGCCGGAGAGGATGAGGCCGTTGGCTCGCTCGACCTGGCCGTTTGACTGCGGGTGGGCGACGGATGCTAAGTCCAGCCGGATACCTTGGGCTGCGCAGAAACGTGCGAAGGCTCCTTTGGCAAAATTCGTGCCATTGTCGGTGATGATGCTTTGTGTTACGCCATACCGTGCTGTTATGTCTGCAATGAATGTCACAGCAGTCGGCCCATTCAGCTTCTTGATCGGCTTTGCCTCAATCCACTTGGTGAATTTTTCCACGGCGACGAGCAAATGCGTCATGCCGCCGCGCGCCGTCTTGAATGGGCCCACCATGTCCAGTCCCCAAACGGCAAAGGGCCAAGTGAGGGGAATGGTCTTGAGTGCCGAGGCCGGCATGTGTTGCTTGGAGCTGAAGAGTTGGCACCCCTTGCAATGTTTAACTAATTCTTTGGCATCATCCAAAGCAGTCGGCCAGAAGAAACCATGGCGGAAGGCTTTGGCGACAAGTGATCTTGAGGCCGCATGGTGGCCGCATTCTCCTTGGTGAATGTCTCTGAGGATTGCAATGCCTTTCTCTTGCTCGACGCACCGTTGGAGGACTCCAGTGACACTGCGCTTGACGAGCTCTCTGTTGACGATCGTGTATGCTCCGGCTCGACGTTGGACTTGTCTTGCTTCTGTTTCGTTAGCCGGCAGGTCTTGGTTTACTAGGAAGTTGAGGATGGACTGAGCCCATGATGGAGCCGCGACTTCTTCTACTGCCAATGTGGCTACTGCCACCAGGGTGGGCGGGCTGGGCGGTGAGGTGCTGGAGTCGGCCGCCGGTTGTTGTGTTGGTGCAGTCCCCGGGCCGGCTACCGCAGTCCCCGAGCCGGGTGCGGCAGTCCCCGAGCCGGCTGCCGAAGTCCCCGAGCCGGCTGCCGGGGTCGCCGGGCCGGTTACAGGAGTCTTGGGGTCGCCTACTTGGTTCTTCGAGCCGGACTCGGCCGCATCGGGGTCAGGCGGCTCGAAGAAGGAATCGGACTCTGGAGACGGCTTGATAGACGGCTTGAGGAGGCGTTGGAGAGCGATGCCGGCTGGAATTGCTTGCCGAGTGGAGCCTATTCGAGCCAGGGCATCGGCTGGCTCGTTGTCGGCTCGCGGTACGTGGAGGAACTCACATCCTTCAAAGTATCCGCTGAGTTGTTGGACCCGGAAGTGGTAGCTCGCCATATTCGCGTCCTTGGCGTCCCAGTCGCCGGATGATTGCTGGACTACCAGGTCCGAGTCGCCATAACATAGGATCTGGCGAATGCCAAGTTCTTTGGCAAGCCGGAGCCCATGTATGAGCGCCTCGTACTCGGCCACATTATTGGAGGCGGCAAAGTGGATCTGTAGCGTGTATCTGAGCTTGTCGCCTTTCGGAGAGGTAAGGACGACGCCGGCTCCCAAGCCGGTGCGCATCTTCGACCCATCGAAGTGCATGCGCCAATGGGTGGAGTCGGGAGCCGGCGGCAGGTGCTGGGTCTCGGCCCAGTCGACGAGGAAGTCGGCCAGTGCTTGGGACTTGATGGCAGTGCGGGGCTGGTAGAAGATCGTGTACGGGGCCAGCTCGATGGCCCATTTCGCCACCCGGCCGGATGCGTCCCGGCTGCCTATGATCTCGGCTAGCGGGGCAGTGCATACGACCGTGACGGGATGCTCTTGAAAGTAGGGCTTCAGCTTCTTGGCGGTGAAGTACACGCCATAACACATCTTTTGGTAGTGCGGGTAGTTCTGCTTTGAAGCGGACAGCACCTCACTCAAATAATACACCGGCCTCTGGACCGGCTGGGCTCGGCCTTCTTCTGGGCGCTGGACTACGATGACGGTGCTGACCACCCGGCTGGTTGCAGCGATGTAGAGGAGCATGGGCTCTTTCCAAGTCGGCGCCGCAAGGACAGGCGGCGTGGCCAGCATCTTCTTCAGCTCGTGAAAAGCTTGGTCGGCCTGGTCGTTCCACTCAAAGTGAGTGCTCTTCTTCATGAGGCGGTAGAGAGGGAGAGCTTTCTCTCCGAGCCGGCTGATGAAGCGGTTCAAGGAGGCTAAGCACCCGGTGAACTTCTGAATGTCTCGAAGCTTGGTGGGGATCGCCATTCTCTCGATGGCCTTGATCTTCACCGGGTTGCATTCGATGCCGCGTTCGGAGACCGGGAAGCCTAGGAGCTGGCCGGCCGGCACCCCGAACACGCATTTCTCGGGGTTAAGCTTGATTTGGAACCGGCGCAGGTTCTCAAACGTTTCCTTGAGGTCTCCCAGCAAGGTGCCGCGCTTCTCCGTCTTCACCACGATGTCGTCCACTTATACGTGAGCGTTTCTGCCGAGTTGCTTGAGGAGGCACTTCTGCATGCAACGCTGAAAAGTGGCACCGGCATTTCTCAAGCCGAATGTCATAGTCAGGTAGCAGAAGGCTCCAAATGGCGTGATGAAGGCGGTCTTCAGGCGGTCGTCCGGGTCTAGCTTTATCTGATGATATCCGGAGTAAGCATCCAAAAAACTCAACAGCTCGCATCCGGCTGTGGAGTCTATCACTTGGTCAATCCTTGGCAGGGCAAAAGGATCTTTGGGGCAGGCCTTGTTGAGGCTCGTGTAGTCTATACACATGCGCCACTTGTTGTTCTTCTTTAGAACAAGGACCGGGTTGGCGAGCCACTCTGGAAAGAAAACTTCCATGATGAAGCCGGCCGCCAAGAGCCGGGCTATCTCCTCCCCTACAATCCTGCGCTTCTCCTCCGACAATCGGCGAAGGGGTTGTCTGACTGGCTTTGCGTCTTCTCGAACGTGTAGTTTGTGCTCGGCGAATTTCCTCGGAACACCCGGCATGTCCTTGGGGGACCATGCAAAGATGTCCCGATTCTCACGGAGGAAATCGGCGAGCTCGCCTTCCTATTTGCTATTCAGGTTTGCCCCGATGACGGCAAACCTCTCTGGATGCTCGGGGTTAAGAGGTATCTTCTTCGTCTCCTTGGCCGGCTGGAAAGATCCTTGAGCGTCATGCTCCTTGGGGTCGGGGGACACGGCATCTTCTTCTCTTCGGCTATTACTAGGGACTCGGCTAGCCGGCTGCTGGCTGCTGCGCACTCAGAGGACTTCTTGTAATCGCCGACTACGGTGATGACGCCTTTGGTGCTTGTTATCTTCATCTTGAGGTATGCATAGTGGGGAACTGCCATGAATTTGGCCAAGGCAGGTCGGCCAAGCAATGCATGGTAAGGGCTCTCCAGGTCCACCACTTCAAACCAAATCGCTTCCCGGCGGAAATGCTCCTCGTCCCCAAAAAGCACATCAATCTTGATCTTGCCAATGGGGGCACAGGACAGGCCGGGTACGATGCCATGGAATACCGTCCGAGTAGGCACGAGCTGCTTCGTCTTGACGTTTAGCTTTTCCAGGGTGTCACGGTACAGGATGTTGATGCTGCTCCCGCCGTCTATCAACACATGGGAGAAGCGGGCGGCGCGTCTGTCCATTGCAAGGGTGGCTTCCAGGACCAAGGCATAAGAGCCGGGAGACGGCATCACCTCCGGATGGTCGGCCCGGCTCCAACTGATGGGCTTTTCTGACCAATGCATGTGTCCGGCGGGGTTGGCAGCGACCACGCTAACTTCCTGGCGCTCTTGGCGTTTGCTGCGCCGGTCTTCGGGCTGGCTTGTAAAGACGATGTAGGTTGCTTGCTCGTCAGGGAACTCGTCATGCACGGCTCCGACTGCGGGCCGAGCGGCTGGAGGCGGCGGGGCCGGAGGCGGCGGGCCGGCAGGCGGAGGCGGCACGAGCCCTTCGCCCTTAGAGATTCGGGTGAGCCAATGGCACTTCCGGGTCGTGTGGTTGGACGGCTTCGCGCCACTGTGGAACTTGCAAGGGGCGTCGAGAGTTTGCTCGTAGGAGAAAGCGTGCTGCCAAGCCGGCCTTCCGCCCTTGGGCTTCTTGGGCGCCGGTCGCTCTTCAGGCGGCGCGTCTTCGACTATGGCCACCTGCCGACTGGCAGGAGGCGGCGCGGGGCCCTTGCGCTTGTTATCGTTCGAGTGGGGGAGTCGGCCGGAATCCCCAGCCGACGTCTTGGGCGCCGGGTTGAGTACCTTTCCGGACGCGTCCACCCGAAGCTCGGTCTTCATTGAAGAGTCGGCGGTGGCGTATTTGTCCGCTATGTCCAGAAGCTCGTCGAGGGTAGCCGGCTCGTCGCAGAGGAGCTTGTGCTTGAGGAGGGTGCCTTCTCGGTATCCGGCCGTGAAGTATTCTATGGCTTGCACCTCGTGCACCCCTTCACAGGAGTTGCGGAGCTCGGCCCAACGCGTGAGATAATCGCGAGTGGACTCGGCGGGGCCTTGTACACACAAGGAGAGCTGTCTGGGCTTGGGAGCCCGCTTGTAGGTGCTGGTGAAGTTGCGGATGAAGGCTTCTGTGAAATCTAGCCAGCTGTTGATGCTACGCGGCTTGAGGCTGTTGAGCCAGGTCCGCGCCGTGCCTTGCAGCATGAGGGGCACGTACTTTACGGCGACGCGCCGGTTACCGTTGGCTATGCTAACCGCCGTAGAGTAGTCGATCAACCAATCTTCCGGCTTCACGGAGCCGTTGTACTTGGGCGTGTCTCTTGGGAGCGAGAACCCTTTGGGAAAGGGCTCGTCGCGGATGCGGGGGCCGAAACAAGGCGGGCCGACATCATCTTCTTCTTCCAATGCCAGGGATCGCGCCAGGCGGTCGATCCGATGGCGGGCGTCGTTCTCGCCGATTCCTTCGCGGCGGCCTAGCCGGCCGCTGAGAGTCGGGTGCGCCACTGGCGGCGAGGTAGGATATCTCTCTCCACGGGGCGGAGGCGGAGGCGGGTCGCCCCGCCATTCCATGGCTCGGGGATGACCGTTCGCGTCTCGCTTGATGGAGATCCGGGTCCGGCTATGGCTGGCAGCCGGCTCCTTCTCGTGTCACGCGCGGGTATTGCTCGTAGTCGGCGTCCGGGACGTCGCGCCGTGATATCGGCGCGGGGGAGGGCTTCCCGCGCGGGCATCTACTTCGTGCCGTAGCGCGGCTGCATCGATCAGTTGCTGGATGCGTCGGGTCATGTGGGGGAGGTCTTCGGCCTCCAAGCCGTCCAACTCGTCTACAGCCGCCTGGGCGGCACGCAAGTTCTCGAGCGGAGTGGCATAGACCGGGCGGTCGACTCCCAGCGTGTCGGCGATGACGGTGCCACGTTGCTTGACAAGGCCGGCCCGGCTCGGCCCTCCTGGGGCCGGCGTGCCGAAGGCGGCGCGGTCAGCTTCGCGCTGGTAGGCCTCAGTGAGGCGTCTTATGGAAGCTAGCCTCCGGCCCTCTGCGAGGAGGGCGAGGCGACGTGCCTCCAGTGCTTCATTGTCGGCATCAGCCGGGAGGGGAGCGGACAAGTCGTGGGCCGCCGTGCACGAGGCGTCGCGGGCGCTCTCGTCGGCCGAGCCGTCGTGGCCGACAACCATCACTTCGGTGGTGACAGCATCGGAGCCGTCGGCTCGAGGAAGCGGGTCATTGTAGATCGTGATGTTGGTGGGGAAGGTGTCGTAGGAGGCCGTGTCGGAGTCGACAGGCATCGGGTCGGTGGAGCCAACCGACTCCAGGTCCGCAGCGGGCTCGCTGGAGACATGGAGCTGGCCGAGAAGGTTGGCGAGGTGGTCGGTGCCCGCATCGGAGGCGAGCTCGTCAGAGGTGATAGTTTCGTCGAGGAGATCGGCGAGCTCGTCAGAGGTGAGAGTTTCGTCGAGGAGATCGGCGAGGCCGCTTGCCGCGCAGATGCTGGTGACGCCTTGCAGCGCGTCATGGCAAGCGCCATCGGGCGTGCCGGGCTGGCTACGCTCGCGGGGGAGGAATAAGGTTCCCGTCCAGAACAGGTCTCCGGACGACGGTGCACCTGGCCCCACGGTGGGCGCCAAATGTCGGGTGGTAGGTGCGACATATGCCAACGGGTGGCTTATCATTGTGGGAGCCAGTAAGACATCGCCGGTGCCTGGAAACGGGATAAGGCGAAGACATGCACGCCGGCGGATCTTACCCAGCTTCGGGGCTCTCCGTGGAGATAACACCCCTACTGCTGCTCTGCGGGGTCTCCGCATGCTCACTAGATGAATCGAGTAGCAATACAACGCTCCTTGAGCTGTTTGGTGGGAAGAGGAAGAAGGGCACGACAAGCCTGCTTCTTCTCCTTGTGGGGTGTCTAGGACTAGTAAGGGGTCGAACCCTTTGCATGGGTGCTCCGGGGGGTTTATATAGGCCTATCCCCCGGGGGTACAATGGTAATCCGACTGGGCACGGGGCCCAGCCGTTTGTGACTACGCTCGCCGGCTTTTGCGCCGGCCGCTGGGGCCCGCCGACTGGTGGGTCCCGCCGGCTGCCGGCCCCTTGGTCGACAGGCAGGCCCCACTGTCCAGGGCCTGGTCGGCGGCTGGTTACTGTGGCTCCATCTTGTTAACGTGAGCTTCATCGTGGTAAGCGCGGCTACAGTACCGCCGCCTGTCAGGCGATCGCTGTAGGCTTACCGCGTCTTGTCTCCTTAATGGGGCGTCCTCTTCGAGGAAGGCGGCAAGCTGGCTGCGGGGAGCCGGCTCTGTCTTGGGCCGACTAGTTGGAGGCGTGGCCGCCTTCGGGCTTCTCTCTGCTCAAAGGGGCCCACCGTCTGTGGGCCACGCTGGCGGCCCGTCGTGGGTGATGCCAGGGTCAACATGGCAACAGTGCCGCACCGGACGGGTCGTGCCTAGCCCGTACGGCGCACCATGCCAGGCGTGCTCCGGGATTCGGGGGTGGCAGGCTTTACTGTAGCCACGCCCCGTCGCACCGCCGTTAGGTGGGTGCAAACTTTGTGGGTACGGTCTTGACCGCTTTATGGGGAGCCGGCTTCTTGGAGTCGGCCTTCTCATGGCCGGCTTCTTGGAGTCGGCCTTCTCATGAGGGCTAAAGTCGGACCGCCTTCCGAAAGCCGGCCTGGGTTGCAGCCAGCTAGGGGAAGGCGGCCCCATGTCTTGGATTCTTGAGAGCCGGGCGGGCTCGTAACTTTTTCAGAAGGGCCAGGGGAAGCCGGCTAGGCTACCCATGGCTATTTACTCCGACAGTAGTCCCCGAAGCTGATCGAGCTCCGAGGTGAGCAGGGGGACGAGAAGCTTGGTCAGCTTCCCATCCTGAAGAGCCGGCTTAGCGGGTGTACGCCGACTTCAGAGAGCCCCGCGTCTTGTAGGCGAGAGGAGGGGGGACAACCCGCGTGCCGACTACGGGCCCTCCTGCGGCCACGTGGCGGCGAGATCCTGCGAGCGCACGCGCGCGATGGGACGCCGCCGCAGGCCCGGGCCCGCCACTCGCGAGCCTTGGTCCGGGCGCGGATCTTCCGTGGCCCACAAGGGCCGCTCGCCTTCTCGAGGCAGTTTTGTTTCGCTGTTAAGGCTTGATAATCACGGGACATGGGGAGTGGGCACGATCGGTCCCCACGCTTCCCCACGCCACGCCTCCTCGGCTCCGCCACGTGAGCCTATAAGTAGGGGGAGGAGGGAGAGCGACAGAGGTTCGCACGCTCCCTCCCGCTCCGCCCCTCCTAACCCTCGTCTTCTTCCTCTCACTGCCGTCGCAGCTTCCCGTCTCAGCGCCGTCGCGTCTCTACACCGCCTCGCTCCCATGGCGTTGTCAAGCTCGTGGGACGGCTCCAACGTCCATGAAGACCACGTGGAGTTCCTTCGCCAGACCCGGCGCCTGCCCGGCGCCGACCGCGTACAGGTCCGCCTGGCGCCCGCGAAGGAGATCTCGCCGGCGCTCGAGGAGGGCGAGCGGGTCGTCTTCCGCTCGCACTGCCTGCGCGGCTTCGGCCTTCCGGCGAGCGGGTTTCTGTGCTCTTTCCTGGAGTTCTACAACCTCCAGCCGCATCACCTTACGCCCAATGCGGTGATGCTGCTGTCGGCCTTCGTCTCCCTCTGCGAAGGCTTCTTGGGGCTGCTCCCCACGCTGGAGCTCTGGGGAGAGTTCTTCCAGAGCCAGCTCGGCACGGTCGTCGCCGGCGTGCCTGCCCCCTGCGGAGCCTTCATCGCCATGAGGAGGGCGAGCGAGAACAACCCGTTCCCGCCCATCCCCCTGATCTAGTCGGTGAAGGTTTGGCAAAGATCTTATTTCTATGTGAAGAACATCACCGAGCAAGGAGACTACATCAACCTGCTGGCCTACGTAGCCGGCCCGCCGGCTGGGAGGCAGCCCTCGTGGAGCTTCCGGTCCCGGTCATTGTCTCCGGCCGGGAACGCCGCCACCTCCCGGCTTCGGGTGATGATTCAGTCGGAAGGCTTGCGCGGGGCCGACTTGGTGGCCACCTTCATGGAGCGCCAGATCCTTCCTCTCCAAAGCTGGCCCCATATGATGTGTCAGATGAGCGGCCGCTTCGACCCAAGCCGTCTGAGCACATGGGAAATGCCCCATGCGGAGGTGGCGCTCATGGTTAACTACATCGACAACTGCAAGCTCGCCGGGGACTGGCAATACCGGAAGGTGCCGTATTCCCGCGCCAATCCTCCGCCCGTGGTAAGCTTCTCTCTCTATCTTCTTTTTATCGTCGGCCGGCTTCATGACGGCCGGCTTCTGACTAGTCGGTTCTTTTGAGCAGAACCCACTTCTTGCGCCGCCGGCGGGGGCGGCGGGAATTGAACGCCAGTATACCCCCGACCGCACGGTGGATGATGTTGACGACCCGGACTTGGGGGCGGCCGCCATGGAAGACGCCGTCATGGGGGACAGTGCCGAGCCCGGAGGCTCAAGGTTCACCGCGAGCTTCGAGGACTGGCCGGACGAATTCGAAGCCGAAGTCGCCCCGCATCGCCAGCCGGCGGCCGACCATCAGGGCGCGGGCTCATCTATCGCGCCGGCTGCCGGCGGTGGCGCACAGAAGCGCCGGGCTGCTTTAGGCCTCTTCAGCAGTCGGCCGAAGAAGTCCAAAGCCTCCGCCGCAGCGACCAAGCGAGACGAGGCGGCTGCGAAAGCGGCTCGCTTCCGCAAGGCGGTGAAGCAGCCTACGACGGTCTCAGCGTAAGTCTTCGATTGCCTTGCCGCATGCTTGCCATCATTCTCTTTCTCTTCGAATATTCTTCTTAGCTTTTTCTCGCTTGCTGGACAGGGCGCCACTTTCCCTTGAGCGGGGTCCGGGCGACTCCGTCGTGGGGCCGGCTGGAGGGTCTTCGAGCTCCCGCCGCGTGGACCCCCGCGCCGATCTCAGGGAGGCCACAGAGCGGAACGTCCGCGAAGCGCGGGAGGAGCGCGAGGCGGTGGAGAAGGCGGCCGCCCAGGCGGCGAGGGAGCAGGCCGAAGCGGCAGCCAAGGCCCAGACGGAGGCGGCTACCGCGGAGACGGAGGCGGAAAGCTCGCGCAGCCAGCCTCCGCTGCTCGCCATTCCTCTCCGAGCCGTAGCCCCTGACACCCCATTGCCCTTGGCGGAGGAGATCCTCCAAGACCCGCCGCTGTTGGAGAGGGGGGAGGACCCCGTGGCCTTGGCGGGGAGAGCGCCGCCGGCAGCGCCAACCAGAGCAGGCCAAGGCGGTCAATCGTCAGCGGCGCCAGAGGGGCCGGCCGGAGGTGAGCCGGAGAACAGAGCCGGCCTCGAGGTGCAGCCGGCGACGGGATGGCGCGCAGGGGGAGGCGCCGCTCCGCCGGAGTTGTGCCGAGCCGTGGGCGCAGGCCGGTCGGCGGAAGATCTGGAGGCGGCCAGCACTGCCACGTCCGAGTGGACTCCCAGCGGGGGAACTGGCGAGCTGAATGTAGCGGCTCAAGGGGTCCGGAGCCAGCTGCAAGCTCAGGCCGCCCTGCTACAACAGTTCACCCAGGAGTTCTTGTCAACGCGAGCCACTATCCGGGTGAGTCCTTCGTTCTTGGCTGCTTTGCTTTCTTAATTTCTTCTGTGGGGGCGCGTCAGCGCACCCACTGGGTGTAGTCCCCAAGATTCAGGCCGACAGCTGCGCAGTCGGGTCGGCTCTTTCTCGACGGCTATCTTACTTTGCTTTTTTCTGAACTTTCAGGAATACCACAACCTTCGTGCTGCCGCCTTCAACTCACAGGCTCGGGAGTTGAGCCGGCGGACCGACGACCTGGCCGACAGCCGAAGTAAGTACTTGGTTTTGTCTGTCTCCTGTGGGGGCGCGTCAGCGCACCCACTGGGTGTAGTCCCCGAGATTCAGGCCGACTGCTGCGCAGTCGGGTCGGATCTTTCTTGACGACTCTTTTCTTATTGGTTTTTCTTTTTCTTTGTCTTCAGGGGCCAACGCCGACTTGAGGAAGGAGCTTGGCGAAGCGAAGGCCGCCCTTCACACCAAGGAGGCCGAGTGCGCTGCCTTGGTCCAGGAACGGGATCGCCTAGCCAAGAAGCTGGCCGACCAAGAGGAGAGCCACAAAGCGGCCCTGCAGGCGGCGTAGGAAAGTGAAGCCGCCTTGTTGGCGGAGTATGAGATGGAGGCGGCGAGCTGGTCTGAGACCCGGCGAGCCCTGGACAAAGGCTTCGGCCGGATCGAGGACTTGATCGACGGTAAGTTGCCTTCTTAGCCCTTCTCCTGCCCCTTGCCGCCTGGGTTTTTGACTTATCTTGAGCTGTTGCTTGTTGTTTCTTGCAGATTACTTCCCGGGCTACTCCGCCTTCGCCGCCCAAAGCATTGAGGCCCATCGCGAGGCGCGCCGTCAAGCGGGGGCCGACATTGCACCGGATGCAAACCGGACCCTTGAGGAGCAGCTCCTGGCTGTCCAGGCACGGTTGCAGCCGGCTCATCGGATGCTTCACCGGCTCCAACGTGCCGGGGCGCAAGTGTTGGCAGCCCTCTGGCCCGGTGAGACGATCCCCCGCACCCCAAGCCGAACTGCCGACTGGCTGGAAGTCGCAGTTGGTCGCTTCGAGGCTTGGAAAGCGTCAGCGGCCCGCCTCGGAGCCGGGCGGGCATTAGAATTCGTTCGGGCTTGGTACCAGGGCTGAGCCTGGACCAGCTGCGCACTTGGCGGATGGAGGCCGACGCGGAGCTGGAGGAGATGAGGCCGGCTATCGCCCAGCGAGCATCGACGATCACCGGGTGCACTGACATCAGCGTTTTCGCACCCGAAATCGATGATGACAGTGTTGCTCAGCCGGAGGAGTGGTTCGGGCCGAACCCGGCGGTGGGCGAGGACTCGACGGAGGAGATTGCCTCCAGCGACGAGGGCGAAGAAGACGAAGACGAGGACGGCGAAGACGTCGAGCCGGCTGGTGGAACAACCAGCCGACCTCAGGCCGACCGTGCCTCCAGCAACGAGGCGCATGGAAGTGCGCCCTCTGCGGGAGGCGGTGACCAAGCCGAAGTTCGTCAGCCGGCCGCTCCTTCAGCCGGCACAACCATCTCCGCCAACCAGTCTGGCTCGTCGGCCGCTCCGCCAGCTTGACCTTCCGTATTTATCTTTCCTGCTTTGTTGTGTTTGAACAATCTTTGTTAAGTTTTCGCAGTTCCACCCACTTGGGGTGTATCCAAACTATGTTGAATGCTGGCCCCTTGGAGGTCTTTTTATGTAAATAGTATCATGTGCATGTTTGGTTTCCATTCGCGTGTGCTTTTTTATCCTTAGGCCTTTTTCTTTGCCGCCTTCCCTCTTTGGGGAGGCAAGTACTTGAGCTTTCTTGGATTAAAGTGAAGTGAATGGAAACCGGCTGGCCGGCTACTCTGGTAGCCAGTCGGCGGTGTGAGAAAAACCGGCTTTTGTTATATTAGTCCGTTAGTCCCTAGCCGTTTTTCGTGTGGGCGCCAGTTCCTACCTTTAACTCTTGCCAGCCGGACAGCCGGTTCTTCGAACTGTGACTTTTGGCAAGAGAAGGCTTGAGAGCCGGCACACTACTTGTCTGACTGCGGGTAGGACTTCTAACATAACTCCAGTCGGCCAGTCCCCGAGCCGACTAGTCGAACTCGGTGCCGGACGGAATAAGTAAATGATACGACAAGGTCATAAGCATGATACTTTTCATTCATAAATAAGGGATGGCAGTCCCCGAGCCCTCCTCGGGGGGGGGGGGGGGCTATTGTCTTGTACTTAATACAAAAGTTAGCGTGATACATACTGCCTTTCAACTGTAAAATCTTCGAAGGAGGTTGGCGTTCCA
>NW_024111850.1:0-43307 GCF_003073215.2 Triticum urartu | reverse complement strand
GGATGCTGCTTCAGTTACTTAACTGCTAGTGCAGTTGGGTCACTGACACGTGGGCCCAACAGGCATCTGGGCCACATGTGAGTTACACAACTACACCGGCGGTTAAGTCACTGAAGCTCAGTCCGCTAGAGAATAAGCTTTTGTTCGGCTCAGCCGAACACAGGTGGGTAGATTCGTTAATTAATTATACCTCCAGCGCACCCCTTTTTAGTTGAAGAATGTATGAAATGTATTGAAATCCGACATGTTTATATGAAATCCGACCGTGTATGAATGAATTAAGTCCAATTAGTTCGAATTCTTGTATTACTGGTATTGGATGAACATGCAAAACAATACGTACTAGGATTATTCCCAGGGTGATCACCTTGTTTGCAGCAGTTTCACATGTACTCCATCCTGTCTTTTTTAGTCTGTATACAAGTTTTGTCTGCAGTCAAAGTGTATCTACTTTGACCACACTTTTAGAAAAAAGTATGAACATTCACAATGTAAATCAACTGAGTTGAAACAAATCTAATATGCAAAGTAAAAAGGAACAGAGGGAGTACAAAGAGTTTGAGCTGCTTTTTAGCATTCCTGTACATTGCAATCAAACACACATGCCTTACAATTCTTAGAGAACATTCAAAACAATCAATGATTATGCATCTCAGCGATTCACATGTCAGAGCCAATATTTACTTCACAACTAAACAATAAAGAAAAATCGATCGATGCTGCTGACAGCAAAGGGCGTCCCATACGAAAATATCAAACGCACGTCTTCTTGCGAACATCAATGATCAAAATTTGACAAGGTTGTCCCATTCCAGAATGTCAAATGCGTGTTGTTTTGCGTACATCAAGGAGCAAACTTTGACAAGGTTTTCCCATTCCAAAATATGAAATGCCCACGATTGTGGAATGGGCAGGGTTTGCCATCAGTTCAGACATTGACATGGCACCTCGTGCTAAATAAACTAGCTGTTCTTTTTGTGGAGTTCCACCAAAATCAACCAAATTCGTGCGTAGCTTGTATGATTTCGCCTTTATATGTTGCAACGCCTTGAACATATCGGCACCTCCTTTCTTGTGGTGGAAATGATGATTCGATGTATTCATGAACATTTTGTGCAGTTCCCATTGAAATCAACCTGAGCACCCCTGTTTGCACAAATACAAAATAAGTGATTAGTATAAAGCAAATTGTACTATGAATTGATAGTTTAAACAGGCACCAACATGGTCCATGTAGAGCATACATTAAAAAATGGAACTCACCGGAAAGAATCCTAGAACAACATTGTACTTGCGCATCACAACAAAAAAGATGGAGATCTGTCAGTCCTTCCGGGCTGAAGTTAGTTTGGTCTTGTGGGGAGTAACGTAACCATCCTTCAACTGCTCCTTCTGATGAGAAGATAGACAGGGCTTCTTCATCTTGGCATAATCGGAACTAGTCACTGAAGGAAATATGCCCTAGAGGCAATAATAAAGTTGTGATTTATATTTCCTTATATCATGATAAATGTTTATTATTCATGCTAGAATTGTATTAACCGGAAACTTAGTACATGTGTGGATACATAAACAAACAGAGTGTCTCTAGTATGCCTCTACTTGACTAGCTCGTTGAATCAATGATGGTTATGTTTCCTAGCCATAGACATGAGTTGTCATTTGATTAACAGGATCACATCATTAGAGAATGATGTGATGTACTTGACCCATCCGTTAGCTTAGCACGATGATCATTTAGTTTGTTGCTATTGCTTTCTTCATGACTTATACATGTTCCTGTGACTATGAGATTATGCAACTCTCGAGTACCGGAGAAACACTTTGTGTGCTACCAAACGTCACAACATAACTGGGTGATTATAAAGGTACTCTACAGGTGTCTCTGATGGTACTTGTTGAGTTGGCATAGATCAAGATTAGGATTTGTCACTCCAATTGTCGGAGAGGTATCTCTGGGCCATCTCGGTAATGCACATCACTATAAGCCTTGCAAGCATTGTGACTAATGAGTTAGTTGCGGGATGATGCATTACGAAAAGAGTAAAGAGACTTGCCGGTAACGAGATTGAACTAGGTATAAGGATACCGACGATCGAATCTTGGGCAAGTAACATATCGATGACAAAGGGAACAACGTATGTTGTTATGCAATTTGACCGATAAAGATCTTCATAGAATATGTAGGAACCAATATGAGCATCAAGGTTCCGCTATTGGTTATTGACCGGAGACGAGTCTCGGTCATGTCTACATAGTTCTCGAACCCGTACGGTCCGCACACTTAAAGTTCGGTGACGATCGATAATATGAGATTATGTGTTTTGATGTACGGAAGGTAGTTATGAAGGAAATATGCCCTAGAGGCAATAATAAAGTTATTATTTATTTCCTCATATCATGATAAATGTTTATTATTCATGCTAGAATTGTATAAACCGGAAACATAATACATGTGTGAATACATAGACAAACATAACACATGTGTGAATATGCCTCTACTTGACTAGCTCATTGATCAAAGATGGTTGTGTTTCCTA
This sequence comes from Triticum urartu, assembly GCF_003073215.2. Classification (NCBI taxonomy): domain Eukaryota; kingdom Viridiplantae; phylum Streptophyta; class Magnoliopsida; order Poales; family Poaceae; genus Triticum; species Triticum urartu. The sequence goes on along the minus strand of NW_024111850.1, from coordinate 40,767 downwards.
GCCATAGAATGAGTTGTCATTTGATCAACGGAATCACATCATTAGGAGAATGATGTGATTGACATGACCAATTCCGTTAGCTTAGCACTTGATCGTTTAGTTTATTTCTATTGCTTTCTTCATGACTTATACATGTTCCTATGACAGGAGATTATGCAACTCCCGATTACCGGAATAACACTTTGTGTGCTACCAAATGTCACAACGTAACTGGGTGATTATAAAGGTGCTCTACAAGTGTCTCCGATGGTGCTTGTTGAGTTGGCATAGATCGAGAATAGGATTTCTCACTCCGATTGTCGGAAAGGTATCTCTGGGCCCTCTCGGTAATGCACATCACAATAAGCCGTGCAAGCAATGTGACTAATGAGTTAGTTGTGAGATGAAGTATTACGGAACGAGTAAAGAGACTTGCCGGTAACGAGATTGAACTAGGTATTGAGATACCAACGATCGAATCTCGGGCAAGTAACATACCGATGACAAAGGGAACAACGTATGTTGTTATGCGGTGACCGATAAAGATCTTCGTAGAATATGTAGGAACCAATATGAGCATCCAGGTTCCGCTATTGGTTATTGACCAGAGACGTGTCTCGGTCATGTCTGCATAGTTCTCGAACCCGTAGGGTCCGCACGCTTAAAGTTCTGTGACGATCGGTATTATGAGTTTTTGTGTTTTGATGTACCGAAGGTAGTTCGGAGTCCGGATATGATCACGGACATGACGAGGAGTCTCGAAATGGTCGAGACGTAAAGATCGATATATTGGACGACTATGTTCGGACACCGAAGTGTTTCGGGAGGTTTCGGACATATACCGGAGTACCGGGGGGTTACCGGAACCCCCCGGGAGTATATTGGGCCTAATGGGCCTTAGTGGGAGAAGAGGAGGGGCGGCCAGGGCAGCCCGCGCCCCTCCCCCTCTAGTCCGAATTGGACAAGGAGGGGGGGCGGCCCCCTTTCCTTCTCTTCTTCTCTCCCTTCCTCTCCTACTCCTACTCCTACTTGGAAGGGGGGAGTCCTACTCCCAGTGGGAGTAGGACTCCTCATGGGGCGCGCCATAGGAGGCCGGCCCCCTCCCCCTCCTCCACTCCTTTATATACGGGGAGGGGGCACCCCTTGGAGACACAACAATTGATCATTGATCTTTTAGCCGTGTGCGGTGCCCCCCTCCACCATAATCCACCTCGGTCATATCGTAGCGGTGCTTAGGCGAAGCCCTGCGTCGGTAGCTTCATCAACACCGTCACCACGTCGTGCTGACGAAGCTCTTCCGAAGCTCTACTAGATCGTGAGTTCGCGGGACGTCACCGAGCTGAACGTGTGCTGAACGCGGAGGTGTCGTACGTTCGGTACTGAGGATCGGTCGATCGTGAAGACGTACGACTACATCAACCGCGTTGTCATAACGCTTCCGCTTACGGTCTACGAGGGTACGTAGGACACTCTCCCCTCTCGTTGCTATGCATCACCATGATCTTGCGTGTGCATAGGAATTTTTTTGAAATTACTACGTTCCCCAACAGTGGCATCCGAGCCAGGTTTTATGCGTAGATGTTATATGCACGAGTAGAACACAAGTGAGTTGTGGGTGATACAAGTCATACTGCTTACCAGCATGTCATACTTTGGTTCGGCGTATTGTTGGATGAAGCGGCCCGGACCGACATTACGTGTACGCTTACGCGAGACTGGTTCTACCGACGTGCTTTGCACACAGGTGGCTGGCGGGTGTCAGTTTCTCCAACTTTAGTTGAACCGAGTGTGGCTACGCCCGGTCCTTGTTGAAGGTTAAACAACACTAACTTGACGAACTATCATTGTGGTTTTGATGCGTAGGTAAGAACGGTTCTTGCTCAGCCCGTAGCAGCCACGTAAAACTTGCAACAACAAAGTAGAGGACGTCTAACTTGTTTTTGCAGGGCATGTTGTGATGTGATATGGTCAAGGCATGATGCTATTTTATTGTATGAGATGATCATGTTTTGTAACGGAGTTATCAGCAACTGGCAAGAGCCATATGGTTGTCACTTTATTGTATAAAATGCAATCACCATGTAATTGCTTTACTTTATCACTTAGTTGGCGAAACGACAATGATGCTACGATGGAGATCAAGGTGTTGCGCCGGTGACGATGGTGATGATGACGGTGCTTTGGAGATGGAGATCAAAGGCACAAGATGATAATGGCCATATCATATCACTTATATTGATTGCATGTGATGTTTATCCTTTATGCATCTTATTATGCTTTGATTGACGGTAGCATTATAAGATGATCTCTCACTGAAAATTTCAAGGTACAAGTGTTCTCCCTGAGTATGCACCGTTGCAAAAGTTCGTCTTGCCGAGACACCACATGATGATCGGGTATGATAAGCTCAACATTCTTATACAACGGGTGCAAGCCAGTTTTGCACATGCAGAATACTCGAGTTAAACTTGACGAGCCTAGCATATACAAATATGGCCTCGGAACACTGAGACCGAAAGGTCGAGCGTGAATCATATAGTAGATATGATCGACATAGTGATGTTCACCATTGAAAACTACTCCATTTCATGTGATGATCGGTTATGGTTTAGTTGATTTGGATCACGTGATCACTTAGATGATTAGAGGGATATCTATCTAAGTGAGAGTTCTTAAGTAATATGATTAATTGAACTTAAATTTATCATGAACTTAGTACCTGATAGTATTTTGCTTGTCTATATTGATGTGGATAGATGGCCCGTGCTGTTGTTCCGTTAAATTTTAATGCGTTCCTTGAGAAAGCAAAGTTGAAAGATGATGGTAGCAATTACACGGACTGGGTCCGTAACTTGAGGATTATCCTCATTGCTGCACATAAGAATTACGTCCTGGAAGCACCGCTAGGTGTACAACTTGCGCCGGCAACTGCACACATTGTGAATGCCTGGCAGTCGCGCATTGATGACTACTCGATAGTTCAGCGTGCCATGCTTTACGACCTAGAATCGGGACTTCAACGACGTTTTGAACGTCATGGAGCATATGAGATGTTCCAGGAGTTGAAGTTAATATTTCAAGCAAATGCCCGGATTGAGAGATATGAAGTCTCCAATAAGTTCTACAGCTGCAAGATGGAGGATAATATTTCTGTCAGTGAACATATACTCAGAATGTCTGGGTATTGCAATCACTTGATTCAACTGGGAGTTAATCTTCCGGATGATAGTGTCATTGACAGAATTCTTCAATCACTGCCACCAAGCTACAAGAGCTTCGTGATGAACTATAATATGCAAGGGATGGATAAGACAATTCCCGAGCTCTTCGCAATGCTAAAAGCCGCGGAGGTAGAAATCAAGAAGGAGCATCAAGTGTTGATGGTCAACAAGACCACCAATTTCAAGAAAAAGGGTAAAGGGAAGAAGAAGGGGAACTTCAAAAAGAACGACAAACAAGTTGCTGCTCAGGAGAAGAAACCCAAGTCTGGACCTAAGCCTGAGACTAAGTGCTTCTACTTCAAACAGACTGGTCACTGGAAGCGGAACTGCCCCAAGTATTTGGCGGATAAGAAGGATGGCAAGGTGAACAAAGGTATATGTGATATACATGTTATTGATGTGTACCTTACTAGAGCTCGCAGTAGCACCTGGGTATTTGATACTGGTTCTGCTGCTAATATTTGCAACTCGAAACAGGGACTACAGATTGAGCGAACATTGGTTAAGGATGAGGTGACAATGCGCATGGGAAATGGTTCCAAAGTCGACGTGATCGCCGTCGGCACGCTACCTCTACATCTACCTTTGGGATTAATTTTAGAGCTAAATAATTGTTATTTGGTGCCAGCGTTAAGCATGAACATTATATCTGGATCTTGTTTGATGCGAGAAGATTATTCATTTAAATCTGAGAATAATGGTTGTTCTATTTATATGAGTAATATCTTTTATGATCTTGCACCCTTGAAGAGTGGTCTATTTGTGTTGAATCTCGATAGTAGTAACACACATATTCATAATGTTGAAGGAAAAAGATGCAGAGTTAATAATGATAGTGCAACTTATTTGTGGCACTGCCGTTTAGGTCATATTGGTGTAAAGCGCATGAAGAAACTCCATACCGATGGACTTCTGGAATAACTTGGTACTTGCGAACCATGCCTCATGGGCAAGATGACTAAAACGCCGTTCTCTGGAATAATGGAGCGAGCAATAGATTTATTGGAAATCACACATACTGATGTATGTGGTCCAATGAATGTTGAGGCTCGCGGCGAGTATCGTTATTTTCTCACCTTCACAGATGATTTGAGCAGATATGGGTATATCTACTTAACGAAACATAAGTCTGAAACATTTGAAAAGTTCAAAGAATTTCAGAGTGAAGTGGAAAATCATCATAACAAGAAAATAAAGTTTCTACGATCTGATCATGGAGGAGAATATTTGAGTTACGAGTTTGGTCTATATTTGAAACAATGCGGAATAGTTTCGCAACTCACGCCACCCGGAACACCACAGTGTAATGGTGTGTCCGAACGTCGTAATCGTACTTTTACTAGATATGGTACAATCTATGATGTCTCTTACTGATTTACCACTATCGTTTTGGGGTTATGCTTTAGAGACGGCCGCATTCACATTAATTAGGGCACCATCGAAATCCGTTGAGACGACGCCTTATGAACTATGGTTTGGCAAGAAACCAAAGTTGTCGTTTCTTAAAGTTTGGGGTTGTGATGCTTATGTGAAAAGCTTCAATCTGATAAGCTCGAACCCAAATCGAAGAAATGTGTCTTCATAGGATACCCAAAGGAAACTATTGGGTATACCTTCTATCACAGATCCGAAGGCAAGACATTTGTTGCTAAGAATGGATCCTTTCTAGAGAAGGAGTTTCTCTCGAAAGAAGTGAGTGGGGGGAAAGTAGAACTTGATGAGGTAACTGTACCTGCTCCCTTATTGGAAAGTAGTTCATCACAGAAACCGGTTCCTGTGACACCTACACCAATTAGTGAGGAAGCTAATGATGATGATCTTGAAACTTCAGATCAAGTTACTACCGAACCTCGTAGGTCAACCAGAGTAAGATCCGCACCAGAGTGGTACGGTAATCCTGTTCTGGAAGTCATGTTACTTGACCATGATGAACCTACGAACTATGAATAAGCGATGGTGAGCCCAGATTCCGCAAAATGGCTCGAGGCCATGAAATCTGAGATGGGATCCATGTATGAGAACAAAGTGTGGACTTTGGTTCACTTGCCCGATGATCGGCAAGCCATAGAGAATAAATGGACCTTCAAGAAGAAGACTGACACTGATGGTAATGTTACTGTCTACAAAGCTCGACTTGTTGCGAAAGGTTTTCGACAAGTTCAAGGGGTTGACTACGATGAGACTTTCTCACCCATAGCGATGCTTAAGTCTGCCTGAATCATGTTAGCAATTGCCGCATTTTATGATTATGAAATTTGGCAAATGGATGTCAAAACTGCATTCCCGAATGGATTTCTAGAAGAAGAGTTGTATATGATGCAACCAGAAGGTTTTGTCGATCCAAAGGGTGCTAACAAAGTGTGCAAGCTCCAGCGATTTATTTATGGACTGGTGCAAGCCTCTCGGAGTTGGAATAAACTTTTGATAGTGTGATCAAAGCATATGGTTTTATACAGACTTTTGGAGAAGCATGTATTTACAAGAAAGTGAGTGGGAGCTCTGTAGCATTTCTAATATTATATGTGGATGCCATATTGTTGATTGGAAATGATATAGAATTTCTGGATAGCATAAAAGGATACTTGAATAAGAGTTTTTCAATGAAAGAGCTCGGAGAAGCTGCTTATATATTGGGCATCAAGATCTATAGAGATAGATCAAGACGCTTAATTAGACTTTCACAAAGCACATACCTTGATAAAGTTTTGAAGAAGTTCAAAATGGATCAAGCAAAGAAAGGGTTCTTGCCTGCGTTACAAGGTGTGAAGTTGAGTAAGACTCAATGCCCGACCACTGCAGAAGATAGAGAGAAAATGAAAAGTGTTCCCTATGCTTCAGCCATATGCTCTATCATGTATGCAATGCTGTGTACCAGACCTGATGCGTGCCTTGCTATTAGTTTAGCAGGGAGGTACCAAAGTAATCCAGGAGTGGATCACTGGACAACGGTCAAGAATATCCTGAAATACCTGAAAAGGACTAAGGATATGTTTCTCGTTTATGGAGGTGACAAAGAGCTCGTCGTAAATGGTTACGTCGATGCAAGCTTTGACACTGATCCGGACGATTCTAAATCGCAAACCAGATACATGTTTATATTGAACGGTGGAGCTGTCAGTTGGAGCAGTTCTAAACAAAGCGTCGTGGCGGAATCTACATGTGAAGCGGAGTACATAGATGCTTCGGAAGTGGCAAATGAAGGAGTCTGGATGAATGAGTTCATATCCGATCTAGGTGTCATACCTAGTGCATCGGGTCTAATGAATTTTTTTTGTGATAATACTGGTGCAATTGCCTTGGCAAAGGAATCCAGATTTCACAAGAGAACCAAGCACATCAAGAGATGCTTCAATTCCATCCGGGATCAAGTCCAGGTGGGAGACATAGAGATTTGCAAGATACATACGGATCTGAATGTTGCAGACCCGTCGACTAAGCCTCTTCCATGAGAAAAACATGATCAGCACCAAGACTCCATGGGTGTTAGAATCATCACAATGTAATCTAGATTATTGACTCTAGTGCAAGTGGGAGACTGAAGGAAATATGCCCTAGAGTCAATAATAAAGTTATTATTTATTTCCTCATATCATGATAAATGTTTATTAGTCATGCTAGAATTGTATTAACCGAAAACATAATACATGTGCGAATACATAGACAAACATAGTGTCACTAGTATGCCTCTACTTGACTAGCTCGTTGATCAAAGATGGTTGAGCTTCCTAGCCATATACATGAGTTGTCATTTGATTAACGGGATCACATAATTAGGAGAATGATGTGATTGACATGACCCATTCCGTTAGCTTAGCACTTGATCGTTTAGTTTATTGCTATTGCTTTCTTCATGACTTATACATGTTCCTATGACTATGAGATTATGCAACTCCCGATTACCGGAAGAACACTTTGTGTGCTACCAAACGTCACAACGTAACTGGGTGATTATAAAGGTGCTCTACAGGTGTCTCCAATGGTGTTCATTGAGTTGGCATAGATCGAGAATAGGATTTGTCACTTCGAATGTCGGAGAGGTATCTCTGGGACCTCTCGGTAATGCACATCACTATAAGCCTTGCAAGCAATGTGACTAATGATTTAGTTACGGGATGATGCATTACAGAACGAGTAAAGAGACTTGCCAGTAATGATATTGAACTAGGTATTGAGATACCGACGATCGAATCTCAGGCAAGTAACATACTGATGACAAAGGGAACAACGTATGTTGTTATGCGGTTTGACCGATAAAGATCTTCATAGAATATGTAGGAACCAATATGAGCATCCAGGTTCCTCTATTGGTTATTGACTAGAGACGTGTATCGATCATGTATACATAGTTCTCGAACCCGTAGGGTCCGCACGCTTAAAGTTCGGTGACGATCGGTATTATGAGTTTTTGTGTTTTGATGTATCGAAGGTAGTTCGGAGTCCTGTATATGATCACGGACATGACGAGGAGTCTCTAAATGGTCAAGAAGTAAAGATCGATATATTGGGCGACTATGTTCAGACACCGGAAGTGTTTCGGGAGGTTTCAGACATATACCGGAGTACCGGGGGGTTACCGGAACCCCCCGGGGAGTATATTGGGCCTAATGGGCCCTAGTGGGAGAAAAGGAGGGGCGGCCAGGGCAGCCGCGCGCCCCCTCCCCCTCTAGTCCAAATTGGACAAGGAGGGGGGCGGCGCCCCCCTTTCCTTCTCTCCTTTCTCTGCCTTCCTTCCCTTCTCCTACTCCTACTTGGAAGGGGGGAGGGGTCCTACTCCCGGTGGGAGTAGGAATCCTCATGGGGCGCGCCATAGGAGGCCGCCCCCCCTCCTCCACTCCTTTATATACGGGGAGGGGGGCACCCCATGGAGACACAACAATAGATCATTGATCTCTTAGCCGTGTGCGGTGCCCCCCTCCACCATAATCCACCTCGGTCATATCGTAGCTGTGCTTAGGCGAAGCCCTGTGTCGGTAGCTTCATCAACACCGTCACCACACCTTCGTGCCGACGAAGCTCTTCCCAGAAGCCCTACTGGATCGTGAGTTCCCGGGATGTCACCGAGCTGAACGTGTGCTGAACACGGAGGTGCCGTACGTTCGGTACTGAGGATCGGTCGATTGTGAAGACATACGACTACATAAACCGCGTTGTCATAACGCTTCCGCTTACGGTCTACAAGGGTACGTAGATGACACTCTCCCCTCTCGTTGCTATGCATCACCATGATCTTGCGTGTGCATAGGAATTTTTTTCAAATTACTACGTTCCCCAACAGCAATATGGATTGTTCTTAAAAGTGGCAAATGCCGCATCATTACTTACGGTTTTGCCGATTGTAGGAGAGCAGTATTCTTCCATCTCCAATCAGAAATAGCTGCTAACTAAGCGCATCAATTAGAAGAGAAGTTAGAGCTGACGGGAGCATTTTTCAGATTTTGTTGTTCAATCCAGTTAAATCTATTAGCTTACTGGTTGTGGTATAACTCTTTCTAGAATTTACAATGTGGTTTCCATGCCTATTGATTTAACTTGATGAGAAAAATCAAACCTATGTTATTCAAAATTTAGTGGGGACCGTTCTTGATTTTTGAGTGCACTGCCTAGAAGGTAGATCTGAATAAATCTTCTATAAAATAAACATATTTTATTGTTAAATTTTGTATTTTTTATAAGCAGATACCATTCATTGTTTTTTCATTTACAACTGCACATGTTCAGTTATGTGTCCATATATGCGGTACGGAGTTTTAGATATGAAGCAAACAGTTCAAGGTATTTCGTATTGGTAGAGCTTAATCCGTGATGTGTGATGCTTTCTAATGGCACTATATATTGTATAATTTAACATATAACTCGTTATAATTCTGTTAAGTCATACTTATACATCTTACAACCAACATGTGTAGTGATCTACTCAGCCACCTTCTTAAAAGTGAAATTTCTTGCCAATTATAGCTGCATGCAAGAATTGATTTTCTATCTGGTAGCTATTAGTATGTTTTAGAAGGGAGATTACTTTGCTTCAGGGTACAAGATGTTGTGATCTTTGTTTTTATTGCCTTCTTGTATTTCTGACATTGACTTCCTTCTTTTTGCTTTCATTCTCAGTGAACAAAGGAAGCCTTGCGCCAAGGAGAAGCAGAACACTCGTTGTTTCTTGTATTCACCATATTGTAGGAAGAAATGTCCAAGGTAATCAAAATTTATTGGGGATACCCATGCCCGCAATTAGATTACAATACATTTTTTTATGATAGTTGAATGGTGCTCAAATCTGTGTCCTAAAAGTAGCTCAATGGTATTTACCTGAATGAGTGCCCACAATGTCTAGTAGAGGTGTGATGTTAATCTGAAGGTGTTTGTTTCAGTCTAAGGCAAGGAAGTTTTAGAGGCCATCAATAGCTTTCCAAAGATACAATGTTTGTGCAATTCAGAATAGTGATGGTCAAGATATCCCCAAATAGCAGTTCTGCTGTTCCAGGATTTTCAGTCCAAGCAGATTTATGTTTTGCAAGAAATAGTCTACTTTTTACAGGCAGAACCAGTTTTTCGCCACAACATGAATTTCTTGCTGATATACTAAGTGTGCTCATATGCTTGATTTGGTCAAGTAGAGCAAGCTTTACATATTTCAGAATTCAGTTAATGGCAGAAGTTACAATTCTGGTTCCTTTTCAGTTGGCAATGGGCATCATATATTTCGCATTGTGTTGTTGCAAAGTAGTACTGTTTAATGATATGGTCTTACCACTAGCTCTACAAGGATATTATCCATGGTCCCTGCTTGTATTGCATTGCATAGATACCACAATTTGTTTGATAGCTTGGCTGAACTTTGGCCGCTGCTCCATCGATGGCCAAATCATAAGTTGCAGCTTGATCTGGGACTTGCAGTAGGAAAGCAAGCATCGATGTCTTCTTAGGTAAGTGAATTGTATCCTTGTTGAACTGTACATCTCGAGTTATTTAACTAAACATGCTCCACTGTTATTGTCATGTCAAGATTAAAATCTTTCATGCATTATAATACCAGGCACTAAATGCCCATGCTATTTTTGGTTAGTTTGACTCGGAGGGAGTTGTACTCCAAGAGTCCATGAGATTTCATTTCCAAAATGAGGATAAACTGACAGTAGGTACAACTGACTGAAGGAAATATGCCCTAGAGGCAATAATAAAGTTGTTATTTATATTTCCTTATATCATGATAAATGTTTATTATTCATGCTAGAATTGTACTAACCGGAAACTTAGTACATGTGTGAATACATAGACAAACAGAGTGTCACTAGTATGCCTCTACTTGACTAGCTCGTTAATCAAAGATGGTTAAGTTTTCTAGCCATGGACAAAGAGTTGTCATTTGATAAATGGGATCACATCATTAGAGAATGATGTGATTGACTTGACCCATCCGTTAGCTTAGCACTATGATCGTTTAGTTTGTTGCTATTGCTTTCTCCATAACTTATACATGTTCCTATGACTATGAGATCATGCAACTCCCGAATACCGGAGGAACACTTTGTGTGCTACCAAACGTCACAACGTAACTGGGTGATTATAAAGGTGCTCTACAGGTGTCTCAGATGGTGTTTGTTGAGTTGGCATAGATCGAGATTAGGATTTGTCACTCCGTCTATCGGAGAGGTATCTCTGGGCCCTCTCGGTAATGTTCATCACTATGAGCCTTGCAAGCAATGTGACTAATGAGTTAGTTGCGGGATGATGCATTACAGAACGAGTAAAGAGACTTGCCGGTAACGAGATTGAACTAGGTATTGAGATACCGACGATCGAATCTCGGGCAAGTAACATACTGATGATAAAGGGAACAACGTATGTTGTTATGAGGTTCGACCGATAAAGATCTTCGTAGAATATGTAGGAGCCAATATGGGCATCCAGGTTCCACTATTGGTTATTGACCAGAGAGGTGTCTCAGTCATGTCTACATAGTTCTCGAACCCATAGGGTCCGCACGCTTAACGTTAGATGACGATATAGTACTATATGAGTTATGTATGTTGGTGACCGAATGTTGTTCGGAGTCCCGGATGAGATCACGGACATGACGAGGAACTCCGGAATGGTCCGGAGATAAAGATTGATATATGGGATAATAGTGTTTGGTCTCCAGAAGGGTTCCAGAATTCACCGAAAGGGGTTCCAGATGTTTCCCGAAATGTTTGGGTACGACAACACTTTATTTGGGCCAAAGGGGAAAGCCCACAAGGTTTTTGGAAAGAGCAAAAGGAAGTTTTGCGGAGTCCAGGGGCCAGACGCTAGTGTCCAGACGCCGGGATCCCTGGTGTCTAGTCCTGGAGTCCGAGAAGGACTCTTGCCTTTCTGGTGAAACCTACTTTGTGTAGGCTTTTACTCCAAGTTTCGACCCCAAGGCTCAAAAATATAAATAGAGGGGTAGGGCTAGCACCCAGGACACATCAAGAAACACCAAGCCATGTGCCGGCAACCCCGTCCCCTCTAGTTTAGCCTCCATCATAGTTTTCATAGTGCTTAGGCGAAGCTGTCGGTGTCAAAACCGGCGGATCTCGGGTAGGGGGTCCCGAACTGTGCGTCTAGGCCGGATGGTAACAGGAGACAAGGGACACGAAGTTTTACCCAGGTTCGGGCCCTCTCGATGGAGGTAAAACCCTACGTCCTGCTTGATTAATATTGATGATATGGGTAGTACAAGAGTAGATCTACCACGAGATCGAGGAGGCTAAACCCTAGAAGCTAGCCTATGGTATGATTGTTGATGTGTATGTTGTCCTACGGACTAAAACCCTCCGGTTTATATAGACACCGGATAGGGTTAGGGTTACATAGAGTCGGTTACAATGGTAGGAGATCTTCATATCCGTATCGCCAAGCTTGCCTTCCACGCCAAGGAAAGTCCCTTCTGGACACGGGACAGAGTCTTCAATCTTGTATCTTCATAGTCCAGGAGTCCGGCTGAAGGTATAGTCTGGCTATCCGAACACCCCCTAATCCAGGACTCCCTCAGAAGCCCTCGAAGATTGTTCTTCACCAACACCGTCACCACGCCGTCATGCTGCCGGAACTCATCTACTACTTTGCCCGTCTTGCTGGATCAAGAAGGCGAGGACGTCATCGAGCTGAACATGTGCTGAACGCGGAGGTGCCGTACGTGATTGGGACGGATCGTGAAGGTGTATGACTACATCAACTGCGTTGATAAAACGCTTCTGCCTTCGGTCTACGAGGGTACGTAGACACACTCTCCCCTCTCGTTGCTATGCATCACCATGATAGATCTTGCGTCTACGTAGTTTTTCTTGAAATTACTGTGTTTCCCAACAGTGGTATCAGAGCCATGTTTATGCGTAGATGTTATATGCACGAGTAGAACAAAAAATGAGTTGTGGGCGTGGGTATATTCATCTTGCTTGCCGTCACTAGTTGATTCTTGATTCAGCGGTATTGTTGGATGAAGCGGCTCAGACTGACATTACGCGTACACTTACTCGAGACTGGTTCTACCGACGTGCTTCGCACACAGGTGGCTGGTGGGTGTCAGTTTCTCTAACTTTAGTTGAATTGGATTCAATGAGCAGGGTTCTTTCTGAAGATCAAAAAACAATCACTATACCGCGTTGTGGTTTTTGATGCGTAGGTAAGAACGGTTCTTGCTCAGCTCGTAGCAGCCACGTAAAACTTGCAACAACAAAGTAGAGGACGTCTAACTTGTTTTTGCAGGGCATGTTGTGATGTGATATGGTCAAGACATGATGCTAAATTTTATTGTATGAGATGATCATGTTTTGTAACACAGTTATTAGCAACTGGCAGGAGCATGTGGTTGTCGCTTTATTGTATGAAATGCAATCGCCATGTAATTGCTTTACTTTATCACTAAGCGGTAGCGATAGTCGTAGAAGCAATAGTTGGCGAGACGACAATGATGCTTCGATGGAGATCAAGGTCTCAAGCCGGTGACGATGGTGATCATGACGGTGCTTTGGAGATGGAGTTCAAAGGTACAAGATGATGATGGCCATATCATATCACTTATATTGATTGCATGTGATGTTTATTCTTTATGCATCTTATTTTGCTTAGTTCGGCGGTAGCATTATAATATCACTAAGCGGTAGTCGATAGTCGTAGAAGCAATAGTTGGCGAAGAGACCGAACAATGCTACAATGGAGATCAAGGTGTCGCGCCGGTGACGATGGTGATCATGACGGTGCTTTGGAGATGGAGATCAAAGGCACAAGATGATGATGGCCATATCATATCACTTATATTGATTGCATGTGATGTTTATCCTTTATGCATCTTATTCTGCTTTGATTGACGGTAGCATTATAAGATGATCTCTCACTAAAAATTTCAAGGTACAAGTGTTCTCCCTGAGTATGCACCGTTGCAAAAGATCGTCGTGCCGAGACACCACGTGATGATCGGGTGTGATAAGCTCAACGTTCTTATACAACGGGTGCAAGCCAGTTTTGCACACGCAGAATACTCGGGTTAAACTTGACGAGCCTAGCATATGCAGATATGGCCTCGAAACACTGAGACCGAAAGGTCGAGCGTGAATCATATAGTAGATATGATCAACATAGTGATGTTCACCATTGAAAACTACTCCATTTCACGTGATGATCGGTTATGGTTTAGTTGATTTGGATCACGTGATCACTTAGATGATTAGAGGGATATCTATCTAAGTGGGAGTTCTTAAGTAATATGATTAATTGAACTTAAATTTATCATGAACTTAGTACCTGATAGTATTTTGCTTGTCTATGTTGTTGTAGATAGATGGCCCGTGCTATTGTTCCATTGAATTTTAATGCGTTCCTTGAGAAAGCAAAGTTGAAAGATGATGGTAGCAATTACACGGACTGGGTCCGTAACTTGAGGATTATCCTCATTGCTGCACAGAAGAATTACGTCCTGGAAGCACCGCTGGGTGCCAGGCCCTGCTGCGAGCAACACGCCAGATGTTATGAACGTCTGGCAGAGCAAAGCTGATGACTACTCGATAGTTCAGTGTGCCATGCTTTACGGCTTAGAACCGGGACTTCAATGACGTTTTGAACGTCATGGAGCATATGAGATGTTCCAGGAGTTGAAGTTAATATTTCAAGCAAATGCCCGATTGAGAGATATGAAGTCTCCAATAAGTTCTACAGCTGCAAGATGGAGGAGAATAGTTCTGTCAGTGAACATATACTCAGAATGTCTGGGTACCACATAAACTTGACTCAACTGGGAGTTAATCTTCCTGTTGATAGTGTCATTGACAGAGTTCTTCAATCACTGCCACCAAGCTACAAGAGCTTCGTGATGAACTATAATATGCAAGGGATGGATAAGACAATTCCCGAGCTCTTCGCAATGCTAAAGGCTGCGGAGGTAGAAATCAAGAAGGAGCATCAAGTGTTGATGGTCAACAAGACCACCAGTTTCAAGAAAAAGGGTAAAGGGAAGAAGAAGGGGAACTTCAAAAAGAACGGCAAACAAGTTGCTGCTCAGGAGAAGAAACCCAAGTCTGGACCTAAGCCTGAGACTGAGTGCTTCTACTACAAACAGACTGGTCACTGGAAGCGGAACTGCCCCAAGTATTTGGCGGATAAGAAGGATGGCAAAGTGAACAAAGGTATATGTGATATACATGTTATTGATGTGTACCTTACTAGAGCTCGCAGTAGCACCTGGGTATTTGATACTGGTTCTGTTGCTAATATTTGCAACTCGAAACAGGGACTACGGATTGAGCGAAGATTGGTTAAGGACGAGGTGACGATGCGCGTGGGAAATGGTTCCAAAGTCGATGTGATCGCCGTCGGCACGCTACCTCTACATCTACCTTCGGGATTAATTTTAGACCTGAATAATTGTTATTTGGTGCCAGCGTTAAGCATGAACATTATATCTGGATCTTGTTTGATGCGAGACAGTTATTCATTTAAATCTAAGAATAATGGTTGTTCTATTTATATGAGTAATATCTTTTATGGTCATGCACCCTTGAAGAGTGGTCTATTTGTGTTAATCTCGATAGTAGTGATACACATATTCATAATGTTGAAGCCAAAAGATGCAGAGTTGATAATGATAGTGCAACTTATTTGTGGCACTGCCGTTTAGGTCATATTGGTGTAAAGCGCATGAAGAAACTCCATTCTGATGGACTTTTGGAATCACTTGATTATGAATCACTTGGTACTTGCGAACCATGCCTCATGGGCAAGATGACTAAAACCGTTCTCCGGAACTATGGAGCGAGCAACAGATTTGTTGGAAATCATACATACTGATGTATGTGGTCCGATGAATATTGAGGCTCGCGGCGGTATCGTTATTTTCTCACCTTCACAGATGATTTGAGCAGATATGGGTATATCTACTTAATGAAACATAAGTCTGAAACATTTGAAAAGTTCAAAGAATTTCAGAGTGAAGTGGAAAATCATCGTAACAAGAAAATAAAGTTTCTACGATCTGATCGTGGAGGAGAATATTTGAGTTATGAGTTTGGTCTACATTTGAAACAATGCGGAATAGTTTCGCAACTCACGCCACCCGGAACACCACAGCGTAATGGTGTGTCCGAACGTCGTAATCGTACTTTACTAGATATGGTGCGATCTATGATGTCTCTTACTGATTTACCGCTATCGTTTTGGGGTTATGCTTTAGAGACGGCCTGCATTCACGTTAAATAGGGCACCATCGAAAATCCGTTGAGACGACGCCTTATGAACTGTGGTTTGGCAAGAAACCAAAGTTGTCATTTCTTAAAGTTTGGGGCTGCGATGCTTATGTGAAAAAGCTTCAACCTGATAAGCTCGAACCAAATCGGAGAAATGTGTCTTCATAGGATACCCAAAGGAAACTATTGGGTACACCTTCTATCACAGATCCGAAGGCAAGATTTGTTGCTAAAATGGATCCTTTCTAGAGAAGGAGTTTCTCTCGAAAGAAGTGAGTGGGAGGAAAGTAGAACTTGATGAGGTAAGTACTGCTCCCTTATTGGAAAGTAGTTCATCACAGAAACCGGTTCCTGTGACACCTACACCAATTAGTGAGGAAGCTAATGATGATGATCATGAAACTTCAGATCAAGTTACTACCGAACCTCGTAGGTCAACCAGAGTAAGATCCGCACCAGAGTGGTACGGTAATCCTGTTCTGGAAGTCATGTTACTTTGACCATGACGAACCTACGAACTATGAAGAAGCGATGGTGAGCCCAGATTCCGCAAAATGGCTTGAGGCCATGAAATCTGAGATGGGATCCATGTATGAGAACAAAGTGTGGACTTTGGTTGACTTGCCCGATGATCGGCAAGCCATCGAGAATAAATGGATCTTCAAGAAGAAGACTGACGCTGACGGTAATGTTACTGTCTACAAAGCTCGACTTGTTGCGAAAGGTTTTCGACAAGTTCAAGGGTTGACTACGATGAGACTTTCTCACCCGTAGCGATGCTTAAGTCTGTCCGAATCATGTTAGCAATTGCCGCATTTTATGATTATGAAATTTGGCAAATGGGATGTCAAAACTGCATTCCTGAATGGATTTCTGGAAGAAGAGTTGTATATGATGCAACCAGAAGGTTTTGTCGATCCAAAGGGAGCTAACAAAGTGTGCAAGCTCCAGCGATCCATTTATGGACTGGTGCAAGCCTCTCGGAGTTGGAATAAACGTTTTGATAGTGTGATCAAAGCATATGGGTTTTATACAGACTTTTGGAGAAGCCTGTATTTACAAGAAAGTGAGTGGGAGCTCTGTAGCATTTCTAATATTATATGTGGATGACATATTGTTGATTGGAAATGATATAGATTTCTGGATAACATAAAAGGATACTTGAATAAGAATTTTTTCAATGAAAGACCTCGGTGAAGCTGCTTATATATTGGGCATCAAGATCTATAGAGATAGATCAAGACGCTTAATTGGACTTTCACAAAGCACATACCTTGATAAAGTTTTGAAGAAGTTCAAAATGGATCAAGCAAAGAAAGGGTTCTTGCCTGTGTTACAAGGTGTGAAGTTGAGTAAGACTCAATGCCCGACCACTGCAGAAGATAGAGAGAAAATGAAAAGTGTTCCCTATGCTTCAGCCATAGGCTCTATCATGTATGCAATGTTGTGTACCAGACCTGATGTGTGCCTTGCTATTAGTTTAGCAGGGAGGTACCAAAGTAATCCAGGAGTGGATCACTGGACAACGGTCAAGAACATCCTGAAATACCTGAAAAGGACTAAGGATATGTTTCTCGTTTATGGAGGTGACAAAGAGCTCATCGTAAATGGTTACGTGATGCAAGCTTTGACACTGATCCGGATGATTCTAAATCGCAAACCGGATACGTGTTTATATTGAACGGTGGAGCTATCAGTTGGAGCAGTTCTAAACAAAGCGTCGTGGCGGGATCTACGGTGAAGCGGAGTACATAGCTGCTTCGGAAGCAGCAAATGAAGGAGTCTGGATGAAGGAGTTCATATCCGATCTAGGTGTCATACCTAGTGCATCGGGTCCAATGAAAATCTTTTGTGACAATACTGGTGCAATTGCCTTGGCAAAGGAATCCAGATTTCACAAGAGAACCAAGCACATCAAGAGACGCTTCAATTCCATCCGGGATCTAGTCCAGGTGGGAGACATAGAGATTTGCAAGATACATACGGATCTGAATGTTGCAGACCCGTTGACTAAGCCTCTTCACGAGCAAAACATGATCAGCACCAAGACTCCATGGGTGTTAGAATCATTACTGTGTAATCTAGATTATTGACTCTAGTGCAAGTGGGAGACTGAAGGAAATATGCCCTAGAGGCAATAATAAAGTTATTATTTATTTCCTATATCATGATAAATGTTTATTATTCATGCTAGAATTGTATTAACCGGAAACATAATACATGTGTGAATACATAGACAAACATGAGTGTCACTAGTATGCCTCTACTTGACTAGCTCGTTGATCAAAGATGGTTGAGTTTCCTAGCCATAGACATGAGTTGTCATTTGATTAATGGGATCACATCATTAGGAGAATGATGTGATTGACATGACCCATTCCGTTAGCTTAGCACTTGATCGTTTAGTTTACTACTATTGCTTTCCTCATGACTTATACATGTTCCTATGACTATGAGATTATGCAACCCCCGATTACCGGAAAAACACTTTGTGTGCTACCAAACGTCACAACATAACTGGGTGATTATAAAGGTGCTCTACAGGTGTCTCCGATGGTGTTCGTTGAGTTGTCATAGATCGAGAATAGAATTTGTCACTTCGATTGTCGGAGAGGTATCTCTGGGCCCTCTCGGTAATGCACATCACTATAAGCCTTGCAAGCAATGTGAATAATGAGTTAGTTACGGGATGATGCATTACGGAACGAGTAAAGAGACTTACCGGTAACGAGATTGAACTAGGTATTGAGATACCGACGATCGATTCTCGGGCAAGTAACATATCGATGACAAAGGGAACAACATATGTTGTTATGCGCTTTGACCGATAAAGATCTTCATAGAATATGTAGGAACCAATATGAGCATCCAGGTTTTTCTATTGGTTATTGACCGGAGATGTGTCTCGGTCATGTCTAAATAGTTCTCGAACCCGTAGGGTTCGCACGCTTAAAGTTCTGTGACGATCGGTATTATGAGTTTTTGTGTTTTGATGTACCGAAGGTAGTCCAGAGTCCCGGATATGATCACGGGCATGACGAGGAGTCTCGAAATGGTCAAGACGTAAAGATCGATATATTGGACGACTATGTTCGGACACCGGAACTGTTCCGGGAGGTATCAGACATATACCAGAGTACCGGGGCGTTACCGGAACCTCCCGGGGAGTATATTGGGCCTATTGGTCCTTAGTGGAGAAGATGAGGGGCGGCCAGGGTAGGCCGCGCACCCCCTCCCCCTCTAGAACGAATTGGACAAGGGGGAGGGGGCGGCGCCCCCCTTTCCTTCCTCCTCTCGCCTTCCCTTCCCCCTTCTCCTACTACTAGGAAAGAAGGAGTCCTACTCCCGGTGGGAGTAGGACTCCACCCTTGGCGCGCCCTCCTCCTTGGTCGGCCGCCTCCCCCTAGCTCCTTTATATACGGGGGCAGGGGGGCACCTCATAGACACAACAATTAATCATTGATCTTTTAGCCGTGTGCGGTGCCCCCTCCACCATAATCCATCTCGGTCATATCGTAGCGGTGCTTAGGCGAAGCCCTGCGTCGGTAGCTTCATCAACACCGTCACCACGCCGTCGTGCTGACGAAGCTCTACAGGATCGTGAGTTCGCGAAATGTTACCAAGCTGAACGTGTGCTGAATGCGGAGGTGCCGTACGTTCGGCACTGATGATCGGTTGATCGTGAAGACATACGACTACATCAACCGTGTTGTCATAACGCTTCCGCTTACGGTCTACGAGGGTACGTAGAAGACACTCTCCTCTCTCATTGCTATGCATGACCATGATCTTGCATGTGCGTAGGTTTTTTTTGAAATTGCAGGATTGATAACATGTGGGTATTGGGAAGTAGTTACTGAGGTAGGAACCTATTGCCCTGTTACTATCAAACCCTTGGGAGTTACTTCTACGCATTGCTTATATTGCTATGCTATGCTCGTAGACGTGGTTTGGGTATGAGTGAAATCCATGACATATGTGAGATTGTTATTTAATGGTTCAACCTAAGGTGGCAACTTGAATACACATCTGGGTGGATTGCTAGGGGCACCCTGGGGATATACCAGTGGACTTGCCCGGACACCTGGGGATATACCAGTGTTGTCCTAGGAGATCCCGGGGATATACCGTGTGATCATCCTACGGTCCGCCACCCAGGCTCAAAGGGATCATAAGATTATTCATGCTAGAAACTTCCGTGTGCAGCCACAAGCTATTATGGGCTCTAGCATAGTTGATTAAGTCGTGCGAACTCTTACAGTGGTAGACTAGCAGATGTAGGGGTTGTAGGTGGTACGGTCTACCCATCGTAAGGTGCAAACGCTTCTGAAAGACTATCTCTCGGTCATCCGTTTCTCAAACACCATGTAGTGCGAGAAATCCAACGGAGGAGATCGAGTCTTGTGGGAAAAGTGTGCAAACCTCTGCAGAGTATATAAACTAATCATGGTTAGCCGTGTCCCCGGTTATGGACATCTTGAGTATCTAGTTCTTGGATTATCCTGTTGATCTCATCACGTTACTTCAAAAGAATATTGTTGGGTTTAATGATATTACTTAATTGGGATTGAGAATGCTGTCAACCATTCTCAATGTTTAACAACCACCATGATAGTTAAATAAATTTATTCCTTTATAGTAGGGAAAAATTGGCTTCTCGCAAAAACCTTATAACCGTAGAGTTTTCCCACCAGCCAAATATGCATGTAGTGATAGCCATTATTCATCATTGCTCTATAGTGTGAATTTGCCAGTACATTCAATGTACTGACCCTCTGTGGCTGCAACGTCTCATGTTGCAGGATTTCTTACGACGAGTAAGTGATACGTTAGGGTTACGATTTCTACACTCAACTTTGCTGTTGATGTTGATGGGAATCCACAACCTTGTTACTTCCACTATTTTGGATTGAGGTAATAGTATTTATGTTAATTTTACATGTGATTTACCTCTGTTATAAATCCTCGAGTACTGTGTGTGTCAGCATACCGATCCAGGGATGACACTTAAGCACAGAGACTTGATCCATTCGGGTCAGGTCGCTACAATCACTAAGCGGTAGCGATAGTCGTGGAGGCAATAGTTGGCGTGACGACAATGATGCTTCGATGGAGATCAAGGTGTCAAGCCGGTGATGATGGTGATCATGACGGTGCTTTGGAGATGTAGATCACAGGCACAAGATGATGATGGCCATATCATATCACTTATATTGATTGCATGTGATGTTTATCTTTTATGCATCTTATTTTGCTTAGATCGACGGTAACATTATAAGATGATCTCTGACTAAATTTCAAGGTATAAGTGTTCTCCCTGAGTATGCACCGTTGCAAAAGTTCGTCGTGCCGAGACACCACGTGATGATCGGGTGATAAGCTCTACGTTCACATACAACGGGTGCAAGCTAGTTTTGCACATGCAGAATACTCGGGTTAAACTTGACGAGCCTAGCATATGCAGATATGGCCTCGGAACACTGAGACCGAAAGGTCGAGCGTGAATCATATAGTAGATATGATCAATATATTCATGTTTTCCATTGAAAACTACTCCATCTCACATGATAATCAGACATGGTTTAGTTGATATGGATCACGTTATCACTTAGATGATTAGAGCGATGTCTGTCTAAGTGGGAGTTCTTAGTAATATGATTAATTGAACTTTAATTTATCATGAACTTAGTACCTGATAGTATTTTGCATGTCTATGTTGTTGTAGATAGATGGCCCGTGTTGTTGTTCCGTTGAATTTTAATGCATTCCTAGAGAAAGCAAAGTTGAAAGATGATGGTAGCAATTACACGGACTGGGTCCGTAACTTGAGGATTCTCCTCATTGCTGCATAGAAGAATTACGTCCTGGAAGCACCACTAGGTGTACCACCCGCGTCGGCAACTGCGGACATTGTGAATGCCTGGCAGTCGCGTGTTGATGACTACTCGATAGTTCAGTGTGCCATGCTTTACGGCTTAGAACCGGGACTTCAACGACGTTTTGAACGTCATGGAGCATATGAGATGTTCCAGGAGTTGAAGTTAATATTTCAAGCAAATGCCCGAATTGAGAGATATGAAGTCTCCAATAAGTTCTACACCTGCAAGATGGAGGAGAATAGTTCTGTCAGTGAACATATACTCAGAATGTCTAGGTACCACAACCACTTGACTCAACTGGGAGTTAATCTTCATGATGATAGTGTCAATGACAGAGTTCTTCAATCACTTCCAGCAAGCTACAAGAGCTTTGTGATGAACTATAATATGCAAGGGATGGATAAGACGATTCCTGAGCTCTTCGCAATGCTAAAGGCTGCAGAGGTAGAAATCAAGAAGGAGCATCAAGTGTTGATGGTCAACAAGACCACCAGTTTCAAGAAAAAGGGTAAAGGGAAGAAGGGGAACTTCAAGAAGAACGGCAAGCAAGTTGCGGCTAAAGTGAAGAAACCCAAGTCTGGACCTAAGCCTGAGACTGAGTGCTTCTACTGCAAAGGGATTGGTCACTTGAAGCGGAACTACCCCAAGTATTTGGCGGATAAGAAGGATGGCAAGGTGAACAAAGTTATATGTGGTATACATGTTATTGATGTGTACCTTACTAATGCTCACAGTAGCACCTGGGTATTTGATACTGGTTCTGTTGCTAATATTTGTAACTCGAAACAGGGGCTATGGATTAAGCGAAGATTGGCTAAGGATGAGGTGACGATGCGCGTGGGAAACGGTTCCAAAGTCGATGTGATCACAGTCGGCACGTTACCTCTACATCTACCTTCAGGATTAGTTTTAGACCTAAATAATTGTTATTTGGTGCCAGCGTTGAGCATGAACATTATATCTGGATCTTATTTGATGCGAGACGGTTATTCATTTAAATATGAGAATAATGGTTGTTCTATTTATATGAGTAATATCTTTTATGGTCATGCACCCTTGAAGAGTGGTCTATTTTTGATGAATCTCGATAGTAGTGATACACATATTCATAATATTGAAGCTAAAAGATGCAGAGTTGATAATGATAGTGCAACTTATTTGTGGCACTGCCGTTTAGGTCATATTGGTGTAAAGCGCATGAAGAAACTTCATTCTGATGGACTTTTGGAATCACTTGATTATGAATCACTTGGTACTTGCGAACCATGCCTCATGGGCAAGATGACTAATACGTCGTTCTCCGAAACTATGGAGCGAGCAACAGATTTGTAGGAAATCATACATACTGATGTATGTGGTCCGATGAATATTGAGGCTCGCGGCGGGTATCATTATTTTCTCACCTTCACGGATGATTTGAGAAGATATGGGTATATCTACTTGATGAAACATAAGTCTGAAACATTTGAAAAGTTCAAAGAACTTCAGAGTGAAGTGGAAAATCATCGTAACAAGAAAATAAAATTTCTACGATCTGATCGTGGAGGAGAATATTTGAGTTACGAGTTTGGTCTTCATTTGAAACAATGCGTAATAGTTTCGCAACTCACGCCACCCAGAACACCACAGCGTAATGATGTGTCTGAACGTCGTAATTGTACTTTACTAGATATGGTGCGATCTATGATGTCTCTTACTGATTTACCGCTATCTTTTTGGGGTTATGCTTTAGGGACGGTTGCATTCACGTTAAATAGGGCACCATCTAAATCCGATGAGACGACACCTTATGAACTGTGGTTTGGCAAGAAACCAAAGTTGTTGTTTCTTAAAGTTTGGGGCTGCGATGCTTATGTGAAAAAGCTTCAACCTGATAAGCTCGAACCCAAATCAAAGAAATGTGTCTTCATAGGATACCCAAAGGAGACTGTTGGGTACACCTTCTATCATAGATCCGAAGGCAAGACATTCGTTGCTAAGAATGGATCCTTTCTAGAGAATGATTTTCTCTCGAAAGAAGTGAGTGGGAGGAACGTAGAACTTGATGAGGTAATTTTACCTGCTCCCTTATTGGAAAGTAGTTCATCACAGAAATCTGTTCCTGTGACTCCTACACCAATTAGTGAGGAAGCTAATGATGTAGATCATGTAACTTTAGATCAAGTTACTACCGGACCTCGTAGGTCAACCAGAGTAAGATCCGCACCAGAGTGGTACCGTAATCATGTTCTGAAAGTCATGTTACTTGACCATGAGGAACCTACGAACTATGAGGAAGCGATGATGAGCCCAGATTCCACAAAATGGCTTGAGGCCATGAAATCAGAGATGGGATCCATGTATGAGAACAAAGTGTGGACTTTGGTTGACTTTCCCGATGGGCAAGCCATCGAGAATAAATGGAACTTCAAGAAGAAGCCTGACGCTGACGGTAATGTTAATATCTACAAAGCTCGACTTGTTGCGAAAGGTTTTCGACAAGTTCAAGGAGTTGACCACAATGAGACCTTCTCACCCGTAGCGATGCTTGAGTCCGTCCGAATCATGTTAGCAATTGCCGCATTTTATGATTATGAAATTTGGCAAATGGATGTAAAGACTGCATTCCTGAATGGATTTCTGGAAGAATAGTTGTATATGATCTAACCTGAAGGTTTTATCGATCCAAAGAGTGCTAACAAAGTGTGCAAACTCCAGCGATCCATCTATGGTTTTGATAGTGTGGTCACAGCATATGGTTTTATACAGACTTTTGGAGAAGCCTGTATTTACAGGAAAGTGAGTGGGAGCTTTGTAGCATTTCTAATATTATATGTGGATGACATATTGCTGATTGGAAATGATATAGAATTTCTGGATAGCATAAAAGGATACTTGAATAAGAGTTTTTCAATGAAAGACCTCGGTGAAGCTGCTTATATATTGGGCATCAAGATCTATAGAGATAGATCAAGACGCTTGATTGGACTTTCACAAAGCACATACTTTGATAAAGTTTTGAAGAAGTTCAAAATGGATCAAGCAAAGAAAGGGTTCTTGCCTGTGTTACAAGGTGTGAAGTTGAGTCAGACTCAATGCCCGACCAGTGCAAAAGATAGAGAGTAAATGAAAGATGTTCCCTGTGCTTTAGCCATATGCTCTATCATGTATGCAATGTTGTATACCAGACCTGATGTGTGCCTTGCTATTAGTTTAGCAGGGAGGTACCAAAGTAATCCAAGAGTGGATCACTGGACAGCGGTCAAGAACATCCTGAAATACCTGAAAAGGACTAAGGATATGTTTCTCGTTTATGGAGGTGACAAAGAGCTTGTCGTAAATGGTTACGTCGATGCAAGCTTTCACACTGATCCAGATGACTCTAAGTCACAAAAAAGATACGTGTTTTTATTGAACGGTGGAGCTGTCAGTTGGTACAGTTTTAAGAAAAGCGTCGTGGCAGGATCTACGTGTGAAGCGGAGTACATAGCTGCTTCGGAAGCAGCAAATGAAGGAGTCTGGATGAAGGAGTTCATATCCGATCTAGGTGTCATACCTAGTGCATCGTGTCCAACTCCAATGACAATCTTTTGTGACAATACTGGTGTAATTGCCTTGGCAAAGGAATCTAGATTTCACAAAAGAACCAAGCACATAAAGAGATGCTTCAATTCCATCCGCGATCAAGTCAAGGAGGGAGACATAGAGATTTGCAAGATACATACGGATTTGAATATTGCAGACCCGTTGACTAAGCCTCTCTCATGAGCAAAAACATGATCAGCACCAAGACTCCATGGGTGTTAGAATCATTACTGTGTAATCTAGATTATTGACTCTAGTGCAAGTGGGAGACTAAAGGAAATATGCCCTAGAGGCAATAATAAAGTTGTTATTTATATTTCCTTATATCATGATAAATGTTTATTATTCATGCTAGAATTGTATTAACCGGAAACTTAGTACATGTGTCAATACATAGACAAACAGAGTGCCACTAGTTTGCCTCTACTTGACTAGCTCGTTGAATCAATGATGGTTATTTTTCCAAACCATAGACATGAGTTGTCATTTGATTAATGGGATCACATCATTAGAGAATGATGTGATTGACTTGACCCATCCGTTAGCTTAGCACGATGATCGTTTAGTTTGTTGTTATTGCTTTCTTCATGACTTATACATGTTCCTATGACTATGAGATTATGCAACTCCCGAGTACCGGAGGAACACTTTGTGTGCTACCAAACGTCACAACGTAACTGGGTGATTATGAAGGTGGTCTACAGGTGTCTCCGATGGTACTTGTTGAGTTGGCATAGATCGAGATTAGGATTTGTCACTCCAATTGTCGGAGAGGTATCTCTGGGCCCTCTCGGTAATGCACATCACTATAAACCTTGCAAGTATTGTGAATAATGAGTTAGTTGTGGGATGATGCATTACGGAACGAGTAAAGAGTCTTACCGGTAATGAGATTGAACTAGGTATAAGGATACCGACGATCGAATCTCGGGCAAGTGACATAGCGATGACAAAGGGAACAATGTATGTTGTTATGCGGTTTGACCGATAAAGATCTTTGTAGAATATGTAGGAACCAATATGAGCATCTAGGTTCCGCTATTGGTTTTTTACCGGAGACGAGTCTCGATCATGTCTAAATAGTTCTCGAACCCGTAGGGTCCGCACGCTTAAAGTTCGGTGACTATCGGTAATATGAGTTTATGTGTATTTATGTACCGAAGGTAGTTTGGGAGTCCTGGATATGATCACGGACATGACGAGGAGTCACGAAATGGTCGAGACATAAAGATCGATATATTGGAAGCCTATATTTGGACATCGGAATAGTTCCGGGTGAAATCGGGATTTTATCGGAGTATCGGGAGGTTACCGGAACCCCCCGGTAAATGTATGGGCCTTATTGGGCCATAGTGGAGAGAGAGAGAGAGGAGACCAGGGCAGGCGGCGCTCCCCCTCTACCTCTGGTCCGAATTGGACTAGGAGGGGGGCAGCACCCCCCCTTTCCTTCCTCCCTCTCTCCCCCTTCCTTCTCTCCTAGTCCAACTAGGAAAGGGGGGAATCCTACTCCCGGTGGGAGTAGGACTCCTCCTGGCGCGCCCTGCTAGGGCCGGCCGGCCTCCCCCCTTGCTCCTTTATATAACGGAGGCAGGGGGCACCCCTAGAGACACAAGTTGATCCACATGATCATATTCTTAGCCGTGTGTGGTGCCCCCTTCCACCATAGTCCTCGATAATATTGTAGCGGTGCTTAGGCGAAGCCCTGCGACGGTAGTACATCAAGATCGTCACCACGTCGTCGTGCTGACGGAACTCTTCCCCGACACTTTGCTGGATCGGAGTCCGGGGATCGTCATCGAGCTGAACGTGTGCTAGAACTCGGAGGTGCCGTAGTTTCGGTGCTTGATCGGTCGGGCCGTGAAGACGTACGACTACATCAACCACGTTGTGCTAACGCTTCCGTTGTCGATCTACAAGGGTACGTAGATCACACTCTCCCCTCTCGTTGCTATGCATCACCATGATCTTGCGTGTGCGTAGGAAATTTTTTGTAAATTACTACGTTACCCACACATCACTAAGGAAATTCACGGCAAAAACTTCTAGCTCGCTGATGCCAACCGATTCAACAAAGGAAGTTTCTTCATGCGCTTTACACAATATGACCTAAACGGTGCCACAAATATGTTGCACTATCATTATCAACTTTGCATCTTTTGGCATCAATATTATGAATATGTGTATCACTACGATCGAGATTCAATAAACCATATCACACTGGGTTATGACATAGAAGGTTTTATTCATGTAAACAGAACAACAATTATTCTCTGACTTAAATGAATAAGCGTATTGCAATAAACATGATCAATCATATTCATGCTCAACGAACACCAAATAACATTTATTTAGGTTCAACACTAATCCGAAGGT
The DNA here is from genome assembly GCF_003073215.2 of Triticum urartu. NCBI lineage: Eukaryota > Viridiplantae > Streptophyta > Magnoliopsida > Poales > Poaceae > Triticum > Triticum urartu. The sequence goes on along the minus strand of NW_024111850.1, from coordinate 13,059 downwards.
AGAGGAGTGTGCGATGGTGATTATCAACCTTGGAATCATCTTCCAACACACATCGTCACCTCGCCCTTAACTAGTCTCTGTTATTCTGCAACTCTGTTTCGAGTTACTAATCTTAGCAACTGAACCGGTATCAAATACCCAGGGGCTACTATGAATACTAGTAAGGTACACATCAATAACATGTATATCAAATATACCTTTGTTCACTTTGCCATCCTTCTTATCCGCCAAGTATTTGGGGCAGTTCCTTTCCCAGTGACCATTTCCTTGCAGTAGAGGCACTTAGTTTCAGGCTTGGGTCCAGTTTGGGCTTCTTCATGGGAGTGGCAACTTGCTTGTCCATTCTTCTTGAAGTTCCCTCTCTTTCCCTTGCCCTTTTTCTTGAAACTGTGGTCTGTTAACCATCAACACTTGATGCTCTTTCCTTGATTTCTACCATCACCGATTTCAGCATCGTGAAGAGCTCGGGAATCATTTTCGTCATCCCTTGCATATTATAGTTCATCACAAAGTTCTAGTAGCTTGGTGATAGGACTAGAGAACTTTGTCAATCACTATCTTTATCTGGAAGATTAACTCCCACTTGATTCAAGCGATTGTAGTACATCCTAAAGCATGATAATAGTTGAGTATTCTTCATTTATAGGAAGATTGAAGGTCCTCCATAATCTGTCGAAAGCATGAATCTGAGATACAATTTTAGTCATTGGACTCTCATAGGTCCTCGTGTGGCCGTCAAAAATGTTTTTGAATTCGTTCTAAGCGTAAAGATGGCGCACTAAACACTAAAGTAGCCGTATATGAGCATGAAAAACGGTCCCATAACGTCCTGCATCCTCTCGCCATAAACCAGGTGTTCACGAGCTGTGGCATCCAAAGACATAAATCTTTGTAGAGAATGAGGTATGATCTAAGATCAAGACCCAGTTCAATTCATGCTACCTACATATTTCAACACTTTCTATAGAAAATATCAAAAAAAAAATGGAGCTATTCCGCGAAGCTAGATCTACAACATGAATATTGCAAAATACTACCAGACTAGTTCATATAATTAAGTTCAATAATATTACTTAAGACTCCCACTTAAATAGACATCTCATCATCCTAAGTTTACGTGATCAAATCAACTAAATCATGTCTGATATCACGTGAGATGGAGTAGTCATCAATGGTGAACATCTCTATGTTGATCATATCTACTATATGATTCTGTTCGACCTTTCGGTCTCAGTGTTCCGAGGCCATGTCTATACATGCTAGGCTCGTCAAGTTTAACCCAAGTATTCCGCATGTGCAAAACTGTCTTGCACCCGTTGTATGTGAACGTAGAGTCTATCACACCCGATCATCACGTGGTGTCTCAACACGACGAATTGTAGCAACGTGCATACTCAGGGAGAACACTTTTACCTTGAAATTTAGTGAAGGGGTCATCTTATAATGCTACCGCCGTACTAAGCAAAATAAGATGCATAAAAGATAAACATCACATGCAATCAAAATATGTGACATGATATGGACATCATCATCTCGTGATTTTGATCTCCATCTCCAAAGCATCATCATGATCTCCATCATCACCGGCTCGACACCTTGATCTCCATCGTTGCGTCGTGTCGTCTTGCCAACTATTGCTTCTACAACTATCGCTAACGCATAGTGATAAAGTAAAGCAATTACATGGCGTTTGCATTTCATACAATAAAGAGACAACCATAAGGCTCCCTGCCGGTTGCCGATATATTAAAACATGATCATCTCATACAATAACGTTTATCACATCATGTCTTGACCATATCAACATCAAACATGTTGAAAAAGTTAAGTTTCCTACTTTTTTTTTGCAAGTTTTACCGTGGCATCCTAACGAGGTTATAAGAAGTTTACTACGCATAAAAAAATGGTGTTTATACAAGTTTGCTGTTTTACTCTTCAAGGGAACGAGTAATTGCATTAACTAAAGTAGGAGAAAACAGACGTCAGACTTATGAACTAGGTTGATGTCCCTGTCCGGTTTGGAACGGTCTCATGGGTGACAATGTAAGGGTTGGTGACGCTTCATCACAATACGAAATCCAAAATAAGAATTGGTGTAAAAAGCAGTTATGTAATCAACCGAACACCTCCTTTGTGTTCCATGCTATCAATCATCCATAGACCTGGCTATAAGAATGATGTTGGGAAGTTGCAATGGCAATTCTACACGGAATGGAATCGTAATTAACTGAAGATTGCAATTAGATTTGAGGGGGGTGAATAACTCAATGTTTAACTCGGCTGTAGAAGAATGAAAGCGGAGGGGTTGTTGAACAGACGGTATATAGCAATGCAGTAAGAGCAATAACCTTCTCCGTATGTGGTGAACGGCGAAGATGAAATAAGCACACATGGCGAGGAGTCAACAGTACAGCTTAAGACAGGGGTACTATACTGTACAGGTCTTCTAGTTCCAAGTGGATAGACACATCGTTCTCGATGTCTGAAGCAGAGTGAAAGGTGTTCAAAGCGAATCGAAGACATGAATCTATCTGTTAATCTGATACCGAGTAAACTAGTCTTGCCACGTTCATCCTTGACTGTCACGAAGTGGACCCAAGTGACTTACATACGGAGGCCAAGTGCCGGTGATGCGAGAAATATCTGTTGGCAACATGGCCGGTTAGTTAGAAGTGAAAGATAGTCTCAGGTTTGTCTCCAATCCCCTGGTGAGAAGACGCTGTGGGTTATTGGGCCCACCATGGGTGGGGTAGATGAGAGATATATGTCTCCGAGCCGGGAGTGTCCGTAAGCCTAGCGGCTGGTAATTCGTCAGGGTGCGGTGGTGCCGAGAACCGCCGGATCAGTGTAAGAGGGCCCCGAACCCGCATGGCGTAAACAGGAGGAATTGTCTGTTGTTGTCCCTAGGCGGTTACCTCCGTGCCCAAAGCTTTAAGGGGCAGCGAGTCGCGGCTAGCGAGAGCAAGGGCGCAGCCGCAACGTAGAAGAAGACTATGCCATTTTCCCCTATCGTCGTGTCCCGTTTTAAGAGTACGGGCGACCGCCCGCTTACCTAATAGAGTGTGTGCATAAATTCCACCGTCGAAGGGGTCCATACGACTGGGAGAAATGAGTAGGAAACCAAGGGGCACACCAGGGCACAGGGGTGGACCCCCCCCTATGGAATGTGATGCTCACCCTCTCATTCATAGAGGCCAACAAGTTAGAAATTCCCACACCCCAAGAGGGTGCCCCCGGTTCTCAACACCCCTGGCACCACTCCCGTTGGGTAAACTCGATATAACCTCCCACCCGACTACCTGCGAGGTCGTTTCTGGGTGTGATCGTTAACATCACTATAAATGCATGCTTGAAAATTTAATCATCCTCCAAATCTACCTCTCAACTGCCTTACCCAAGTATTCCGTAGGAAACATATAGTCATTCACAAGAAATACAGGTCCCGTGATTAATTCATCCCCAAACAATACATGAAAGAGCAATAATCCCCGATCGCCCACCAATAATTATCAAACATGACGTAAAACATTATACAATGAAGAAATAGACCCCCAAATGTGTTATGATCACAGCAACATTTAGTACGTTCAATGAAAGGAGTAGTTATCCCTGGGTAACGGCCCTAACCGGCCTTCCGAGAAATATGATGAGACCATAGCAATGAAAAGGAGGAACCAATCCTCGAACCGGATCTGAATAATCAACATTGACCCAGAAATTGAACGGTTATACCATGTGGTATAAGCTGATATAAATTGGCTTTCCTCTAAAGTAGTTATCATAGAGCGAAGAATGAGTAAAGTTAGAAAAATTCATGACATTACCTCCGGGCGTATCCTAACCAGCCGTTAATGCACAAGTCGACTGGTTGTTTATGGAATTCTCACATTTGGTCTATCCCTGGAGGTCAGTGGATAATCACTTCTTGCAACCAATCTGAGGCTTCATCGAAATATGTCTCTTGTGAAATCGGGTATCTCAAAGTACCACAGATACATGCTCCCATTTCCCGAGATAGCCGTATACCTGAGACAAAGTCTCATATACCGTGGTCTACCAGAATACATAAGTAATGCACTCACCAAGATATACAAGACCGTAGTAAGCGTTTTGTGTTGACTCTACAAAGCTCTAAATAGATTTTACTCTCTATCGAGAAGGAACCAGAGATTAAACCTCTACTCCTGATTACTCCGGTATTGACTAGTACCCTAAATCTCGATGCTTGGCCTCTAACCTCAACAACAACTCAGAGGCAAACAAGGATATTCTACCTTGGCATGGTAGAGATTCTAGATAGAGAATCAACTACCATTTGTTGTAAAAATGCTGGTGCTGAAAATACACACAAGGGCAACTCCCCTTCCGTTAGATTATCGACGGATGCCATAAAATCTCTGATATCGAGATAGAATCATGCTATTTTTGACATGGAAGAAATCCCAATACGCCCAATAAAATTGGAACCCGATCATGTATGTAAGCTAAAACCGGATGGGTCCGTTGGTCCCACAAATCATCACTGGATTGGTATCTCCGTTACCTAAAAGGACCCATCCATGCCTAAGGTGCCCTGTGTCTAGCAATTGGCGCAAGGAAAACCCCTAACTAAACACTCTTACCACGGTCATGTATAAGTAGAATTCGATAACGAGCTAGTTCCCAAGTAGTATACTCTGGAAAATGATGCATTCCAGAGGAAACCATTCGATTATTGGTCTTCGTACCTGTTAGTATTCCCACGAATTACTTTAGTTTCCCGTATTCCCAGTAACCCATTTCTTAGCAGTGAATTTAATATAACATTTATCATGAATAAAGGAAATATTAAAAATAAACCTAGAATCTATTATAAAGTGCCCGTACCGAGGCATATTTTCACATTACCCTTCCTCTATGTACTCTAATTGCATGGTTTCACTGAGAGATGGAGACCTGAGTTCCGAATAATGCCATACAACCAAAATCCTACGAGAGTTTATGAATACTGATAGAATATATTTATCCGATGTAATCGGAGTGAATAATGTGAGATCCTCATAGCACAGGACAAGTGACCGAAATATAACTAATGCAGGTTTGTATCATGTCCCCAAAACGCAAGAGAGGCGGCCATCGAGCCGAAAACGTCGACCCTGTATTGTTCTCGGAAGTAGGGCGAATGGATATAATCTTGTACCCATGGATATACCCAAACCCGACCCGATAGTATGACTTAATGGGAAAAAATCTTGCCATCCCTGCCCCACGTTCACATGTCCCACGACAATTTTACACTTTTTTATACTAAACCATGCATAAGAAATCACACAATCCCCATCGTAACTTTTATAATTGTTTAGACAGTCAATCCCCTCTGTAACATACTCCAACACCCCTTCCCTTATTTTTATCTCCTCTTCTTAAATGACTCGTCATTCTCATCTGTTAGAAAAATACTAAATGATCTTAGGTTGTTACTGGATGTTGATTTACCATAAGTGAAGCCTAGCCTGCCACGAGGTGAAGAATGGAAGAGTTTATGTTAATATTGTGTTAAGTTTTATTTACATGTCTCGAGAGGACCCAATGGATATCCAGTGGATATGGATATCCATCGGATTTGGACATGGACACAATTTTTCACCCATGGATTTTTTCATGGGCGGCAAAGACTGTCTTCATGGATATGGATATGGATTTGATATTGTTCAACCCGATCCAAACCCGACCATTGCCATCCTTACTAGTACATGTTGCAGCTTCAGTGCCAAAAGGTGTAAGCTGTTATCGAACCTTGTCGGTTGTCGTGACCCCGAATATGTATCACCTCAGCAGTCTAGGTCAGCTACACCATCAGATCCCACTTTTGACCATGGGGCTCCTTTGGAGGAGGAGGATGTGGTTGTGGTCACCCAAAAGGTATGCCAATATTCATTTCTTGATGCATTGCTAACTTCATCCTCACGCATGTTCTTTTCCATATCATTTTTTTATAATAGGTTGATGATGACATGACCTTGGAGAACTATCAAGTTCGGTCAGCATACATGTTAAACTCCCAGGAGGGGATCAATAAATAGAAATACTGCAACGTGCCCCGATAGAACATTACCCAAAGAGGCATTTAGCGCCGGATTAACAGCAGCACAGCGTGAATGTTGCCACGTGCGCATACACATTCACTAATAATTGCAATTTTCTACCAACTCTCATAATAGTGGGTTTCAATCGCCTAGTCGAACAGAGCCACCTAATTGTGGAAAAACTTTCCTCCATAGTCGGCGTCTCATAACAGAGTTATCTTTGCCCTACTAACTCATTCTCCCTTGCAAACCCGTTGTTCGTGTTCTTCCTTTTCTTTGTTCTGTTATTTTTTCTTGCAAATGCACGTGACATCGGGTTTTTAATTTCAGTTTGGTTTCTAAATCGTTCCCTTTGTCAAGGCAATTAACGAACTGAAAAAACCCTAAGTGTATAGTACTGGGGTCTTTATTGTCGAGAAATTCGGTGACAACTCTAGCTCCCGCATGCAATTAAGAAATCCATTATGTAAAATAAGTATTTGCCGCAGTGAATCAATGACCTTTTTTTTCAACTGAGGGAACATCCTTTGATCACAATATGACAGATGAGATCTTTGGTCGATTAATAACATTATTCGCTATCTCAACTCACCCGGATCAATCCAGTAAGAGGCCCTTGGAAGACTTGCCTTAGAGTGTAAATACTGTACTGTGCATCTATTTAAGACAAAATTAAGAGTCATTTAAAACTTGTCGGATCAGAACATACGAATGACTTGTATTCTAAGGAGTGATGAAACTTTAAGCTCAAGATCGGTCGTCCAATAGCCAACTCTGATTTGTTCCCATAAGATCTAACTATACTACGAAGGAATTTACTTCCCCGTATTATATTTAATTCGTTTCACCATCATATATTAACACTTTTAATCTAAGCTCGAAGACATGTTAAAAGATAAAATTATTTTATTTTATCCACAATATGTTTAGCAGTGGTGCTATGCGTGTGATGAGTGCATCTGTACCATCTCTCCGTATCCGTCATAACCATTAAGACGCATTTTTTATACCACAACTAAGGAGGTGTTATTTGTGGAATGACGGTTGCCTCGTGGCGGGTTGAAATCCACCTCTGCCTATTTAATTCCCTAAATTCTTCCCCCGGTAAACAATAATTTATTCCCTGAATCTTTTTCTTTTTCGCGTCTGGTGTTTTAGGAGGTTGTTCGGCCGGCCCACTAGCGTCGCGCAAGAGCACCAGGAGGTCGAAGCCTTCCTCTATGGGAGCTCCCGCTATGTCGCGCCTGCTGCGAGGTAGAAGCCTTCCTCGCCTTCCTCTATGGGTCAGCCCAGCAAGACGTGCACGTCATTATGGCGTCACTAAAACATCTTTTTTTCTTCTAATTTTATTTAAATTTTAAAATCATATATTAAACAACATAAATATACTTAAGAAATTTAAAACAAAGAGTCTAAAAATGTTACCATAGTCTAACAAAATTGTAACCATAGTTTTTAAAAACGTTGACAACTTTCAAAAAATGCTCGTGACAATGAAAAAATGTCCCCACCTCCAAACAAATGTATGCAGAAATGTCGAAAATGTGTATACAAATAATAATGAAAAAATGTTTGTATAGTGTTGAAAATGTCCCGTATCAATTTATCATCAAATATTGTGCATGAAATTTTGTGCAAATATTCCTGCATTTCAAAAAAATGTTTGTGACATTTAATTTTTTTTTCTATATACACTTTAAACAAAATTCACGCAGTTTAAAATGTACGTGACATTTTAAATAAATAATCACATGTTTCCTAAAAAATACATAAAATTTTCAACAAGTTTGTAAAACGTATTAGAAATGTTTGCATAGTTTAAGAAAATGTTTATTGCCATTAAGACTGTACAATGCGTGTTTGGAAAATGTTACTTTGTAGTGTGTTCAAAACATGTATCTAATAAAATATACACCATGTATTTGGAAAATGTACAACGTGTATGAGAAATATGTTTCACGTATGCTCTAAAAATGTACTATATTGTATATCAAGAAAAAAGTAAACATGATCTAAAAACCCAATAAAACCACAAAGAAACAAAAAAGAAAAGCAAAAACCTGAAGAAAAACCAAGAAAGTAGCAATGAAAACCAAGTATAACAATGTAAGAAATAAAAAGCGTTGAGAAAACAAAGAAAACCAAAGTAAAATGAAGAAAAAAAGGAGAAACAGAAGAAACGCATGAAAAAAATGAATAAAAGCAGTGAAAAAAGAAAACAAAATAAGAAATAAGAAAAACGGATTGTGCGTACCTACAGCGAATGCTACAAGAGGCAGTGACTACCGCGCTAAATGCGCTAGCCCCCTAGTGGTCTCCTGCAGATATTGGTACAAGCAACATATAGTTGTCTCAAAAACCATCTGCCGCCTTTAAAAAAACTTGTTGCTCCTTTCTGCCCCATGAAAAAATATGAATAGATTTTTTTAGATGAAAAAATATGAAAAGATTGCATGTCAATCTTGCAGGAGTCAATTTCTATGCATTCAGGTCTCCCAATAATGAACGCATCAACAACGGAAATGCTACCAAGGGAAACAACCCCATGAGTAAAAATCATGATGTTGTAGACAAAAGCCAACGACCAAACTGCTTGCTCTAGGAGATTTTGATTAGATTTATTGTGCGAGGGACAAAAATAGAAGAAACGTTAATAGTTCACGCATCAACCGCTTTCGCAACACCCGGCATGCTTGCGAGCTAAATGAGATCGACCTTCAAAACCGAAAGCTCACCTGGAGTAGTGAGAGAGATAACCCGACGATGTGGAAGCTCGACTCTTTCTGCAATGCGGAATAGGACACTACTTTCAATACTCACGTGTACATGCCCTCCTCATCGATGTCTGACCACCGCCCCAACTCCTCGCGGACAATAACGGGCCTCGTAGGCCTCGTTGTTTCAAATTTGAGAATTTCTGGACCTCAATGCCGAGATTTAATGAGGTGGTGCTAAACGCTTCGAATGAGGAACGCAGCCATGTTGAGCCCTACAAGAGACTCTTTCATAAGTTTAAAAAGAAGGGGGTGCTGCTCAATGAGTGTAGTGAGAGGTTGTTCTACAAGGCTAAAATTCACCTTCATGCAGCCCTTTTGGTGATTCTACGTCTCGACATCGCACAGGAGGATTGTGCCCCTCTCCATTGAGGAGCAATACCTACAGACAGAGCTTAAAATAAGAGGTCTGAGCTTGGCGGTGCTTGAAAGAGCAAGAAGAAGTTGTGTGTGCGGGAATATCCACATTAAAAAGGGTGATGTCAACACCAAATCCTCCCACCGGAGGGTGAATACGAGATAGAGAAAAAAACCCATATTTGGAGAATCCAACACAACAACGGATGGGTCACCGACCATGAGCAAAAGGAAAGCTTGATCCGCAAACACTTCACAAATGCTTTGGGAAATGGTAGTCGTCGATCCATTGATTTCAATTGGGATGATCTAGACTTTGGGGAGCATGAACTTGTCGACCTTGATTCTCCCATCACCGAACAAGAGGTTAAAGATGTGATCAATCAAATGTCTAGTTATAAGCCCCCGGTCCGAATGGCTTCACCGGTGCCTTCTTCAACAGTTGTTGGCCCATCATTAAGGAGGACGCCATGCATGTCATCAGCTGTATTAATAACCTCCATTCGGTCAATCTTATGTGTCTCAACTTGGTGATGCTTCTTCCCAAGAAAGAGGGGGCGGAAGGTATCACCGACTACCGACATATAAGCCTCATCCATGCCGTGCCAAAAATCATTGCTAATGTGCTTGCCAACCACTTCAGCCGCACATGCACATGCTCATCTCCAATGCCCAAAGCACGTTCATCAAAAGAAGATTCATCCACAACAATTTCACATATGTGAGGGGGCTCGCCCGAAACCCCCACAGAAGCAAAAACATGTTGCTTCTCTTCATGCTTGACATACAAAAAGTCTTTGACTCGGTCAGGTTGGAGTACATCCTTGATCTTCCCCAATGGAGAGGATTTCCTCCTAGATTCCGCGAGTGGATCACCACATTGGTCCATACTTCCTCCTCGTAGATCATTCTCAATGGGGTGGCCGACCCTCCTGTTTCACCTCTATTGTTCTTCATCGCGACTGATCTGCTTCAAAAAATCCTCAACCTCGCAACTAGTCATGGCCTCTTCCATAAGATTTGAGGGTCGATAGCTATTTTACGCACTTCTCTGTATGTCGAGGATGGGCCAATCTTCATGGCCCCTATCAAGAAAGATATCAAGAACCTTGCGTGGGTGCTTATTTGATTCGGTGACGTGATCATGTGCACAAATTTTGAAAAGAGTTTAGTGGTCCCGATTCAGTGTGGGCTCCTAAATATGGATGCTATCCTTGTTAGCTTGCCGACCACCTGTGCCTCCTTCCCCGCCTCATATCTGGGCATCCCGCTCTCGGTTTGGCAACTTTGGAGAAGTGACTTCCAGTTTCTCGACGACAAGGCAGTTGCGGGGCTTGTGTCATGGGATGGTCAAAACATTACTGACTCAAGTCGATGTGTACTAGTCAAGTCAATGCTCACTTCACAAGTGATCTACCACATCATCACTCTCAACCCTCCTCCAAGCACCCTTAATAACTTAAACAAAATTGAAAGGATTTTTTGTGGTCAAACAATGAGAAGACCACCATAGCGAAGTGCAAAGGTCAATTGGCATGCCATGTGTTGCCCTACCGACGTTGGAGGATTGGGCATCATCGATCATGTTGTCGTGTGAATGGAAGGAGCCAACGACGATGTGGGTTGGGTTGGAAAACCCATGTGGCGAGTTAGACCGAGATCTCTGCTACGCATCCACGCACATTATCATTGGCAATGGGGCTCATGCACCTTTCTAGGACTCGCATTGGGTCAAATGGATAAAGTCCTATTGACATGGCACCACTCATTTCTGTGGCCTCCTATAGAAAGAGATGGAACGTTAGGGAAGCCATGCAAGGTGATCCTTGCTTGTCCAAGATGAAGCTTTTCACTAATTTGACGATGGACCACATGGAGCAAATTGTGAATATATGGGCTCTCTCTCATGCAATTCACCTTGTGTATGACACTAAGGATGACATCACTTGGAAGCTTACGGCAAGCGGTCACTACCCCACCACTTCCGCTTATAAGCTCGATTCCTTGGCGCCACCCGCTCGCACTTGACTTATGTGGTTTGGAAGACTTGGGCGCCTCCCAAGGTTATTTTTTTTCTTGGGTTGCCATACAAAACCGGATTTGGACTGCGGACAGATTCGAGAGGCGCGGTTGGTCAAATTGCGGCTATATCCTCTTTGTAGGCAAACTGAGCAATCAGTGAGCCACCTATTCTTCAAGTGTTAGTTCACCTTGAGGCTTTGGGGCATGATCAGGGCTTGGCTCAACCTCGTCCACACTGATACTTCTCGTTGGATGGATGAGCGTTCCATCAAGGATTGGTGGATTAATATGTCTGAGAAGAATACGGGGATTCAGAAGGCGATGGCGTCCATCACCATGCTATCTTGTCGGACGATTTGGTGTGAACGGAACGCTAGGGTATTTCGGCACAAGTCCATGGTTCCGTCTATCATCTTCTCCAACATCAAAAGTGATGCCACATTTTGGGTCACTACCGCGTGAAGCATTTGGGAAACATCATGCCGCGAGAGTAATGGCTTTGTAATAATCTTTTTTGTTTTTGTCTGTAAAAGTAATTCTAAACTCCTTAATTAATGGATGAGGCAATATTTTGCCTCCATTTCAAAATAAATAAATTACATGCCAATCATGCAAGAGACAAATCCCTATTTTTCTTCAGGTCTCTCATTCACGAACTCATCACCAAGTTTTTTCCAAAATCATTCCCGATCGTCAAATCATGATGTTTTGGACACTAACCAACAAAAGAGGAGACTAGATACTGAAGAACATCTGTATCGCTAATAGTTGCGAACTGAAAGCCATCATTGTCGCTTGGACACTACCGACATTGCTCACGGTTTTGAAGGATTGGGCGTCCTTGCAAAGCCGATCCAAGTCTTACTTCAGTTCAATTGGTTTTTCCCGATTTTCCACCGCATTAGCCTTCGTGGCTAGCAGATCCGCTACTTCTGCCTCATCGGCGCTAGGTTTTGCACACCCCATCATGTATTGAGTTATCTGAGAGGAATTTTTTGGCCAAAATGTAACCCGTACAGATATCTCAATTCCTATCGCCGCCCTGTTAATTCACCACTGAAGCACATCACCACCCGTTGCAGATCCTGGGATTTCACCATCGAAATTGTTCCGGCAACCAGTTCTACGACCGCGAGTTGTCGCGACCATGACCGCCAACGCCACCGAGAACTAACATCGCGGCCGTCACAGAAAGTGCGAGGATGGTGGGATTTCTCTTTTGTTGCCCAAATCGATTTCAATGTCAAGGAAAGACTACGCTCTAGATACCAACCGTCATGACGAGAGAGGTTTTCGATTGAAGATTTGAGGATTGGTCTCGCTAAGGTTTGGCTTGGGAGCGAAGATGAAAACGAACTAGTGAATATCCATTCCTATACTCTGATGACAGAATGACCATCACAACCACATAGCTCTGCTTATATAGCTCGGTGACAACGGTAAGATAAGCAAGGTAGAAGGCGAGCACGCAGCGAGCCGTTGGGTTCACTTGACTCCAGATGATCACAGCCGTTCGTTATCTGAACCGGTATCTGGGTTACTGAAGAATATAACACTAGCGGAGTGGTCTGAGAAGCGAGAAAATCAATCACCATCTTCAAATCGTGATGTTTTGGACACCAAACGACAAGAAAAAAGTTGATCACAACTTGTTTATAACCCATCAACAGACTCAAAGATACCCTCTGCCGCCGAAACGCCAGCACGGAGTTGGGCCAGTCAAAATCCACACGGGCGCGTAGCTAGGATTATTCCCGCTGCTGTCAAAAGCAGGCAACGTCGCCCGTCCCAACCAGTTGTTCGTGCGTGCAAGGCTGACCATCACAGGCGGACCTCCTTGG
>NW_024111849.1:0-11099 GCF_003073215.2 Triticum urartu | reverse complement strand
GAAGACAAAGGACACGGTTAGTTCTAGGCTTGATTTGGAGGACATGGGCATAAGAGAAGATTTGCATCTATAGCACAAAGAAGATGAAGATTCATTTGAAATTCCACGAGCATGGTATACAATGAATAAAGAACAAAAGCTTGCATTCTGTGAATTCCTAAGAGCGGTGAAATTTCCAGATGGTTATGCTGCTAACCTAGCAAAGTGTGTTACTTCTGATGGATTCAAGCTTTCAGTACTGAAAACCCATGATTGTCACATCCTCCTCCAAAGGATTTTACCGGCGGGCCTCCGAGGAATCATGCACAAGGATATATATGAAGCGGTTGCTGAGCTGGGAAATTTCTTTAGAGAACTGTGCTGCAAAACCCTCAAGTTAACTGTCTTGGAAAGACTTGAAAAAGAAATCCCAATTATTCTTTGCAAGCTCGAGAAGATTTTCCCTCCAGCTTTCTTCACCGTGATGGTCCATTTGGCGGTGCACTTACCCAAAGAGGCAATTCTTAGAGGCCCTGTGCAATACGGTTGGATGTACCCAATCGAAAGAAGGCTGCTTACTTGTAAGCGTTATGTGCGAAACACAGCAAGACCTGAAGGTTCTATTGCTGAAGCATATGTCGTTGATGAGTGCTTGACTTTTTGCTCTAGATACTTTGGTGATGTGGAAACAAGATGGAACCGGCGGGTAGAAATAGAGAGCGGTCTGATTCGCAAAGTGGTGATGTCTCTGTTTTCAACCATGGTGTGAACTTTCTTGGAGCCTCACAATACTTGGAGGCTGGTGATGAGTATGACAAGATGGTTTTTTTTGTGCTCAGCAATTGCGCCGAGGTTCTACCATATATCGAGTACGTTATATCTTGTGCACTCATTTGGGTTGGCACCAGCCTAATGTTTTAATTCACATGTTTTGTTGGCATTGTAGGAAATGCAAGGAAGAGTTAAATCAGGAAGAAAGCAATATCAATGTTTATAAAAGGGTTGCCAAGGTGTTTGCTAAGTGGTTTAAGAATCATGTGAGATCCTTAGCCACATGTTTTATGTTTTCTGTGTTATTCACCCATTGTTAAATACCATTGTTTGCTAAATGGTTTATTTGTGCAGATTGGAAAGTTGCATGAGGAGAAGAAGGTCAGTGATGATCTATTTGCTTTGGCATGCTTACCGGATAAGCGAGTGAGAGTGTATTCAGCATGCATTGATGACGGTGTCCGGTACCACACCGTTGACCGCGAGGAAAAAAGGAAGACACGGAATAGTGGAATCGTCACAGAGGGGTCACATGATGGTGAGATCATTGACTTCTATGGTCAGTTGAGAAGCATCGTAGAGTTGCAGTACAACTCTAGTGGAGGCATCCATCGCTCGGTTGTCTTATTTCGCTATGACTGGTTTGAGCTTGGTAGCAAGAAGAGGAGAGACTCTTTTGTCAAATATGATGGCCACTTCAAAAGCATCAACACTGCAAGGTGCTGGTATAAGAGTGATCCCTTTATTCTAACAACACAAGCAACAATGGTGTTTTATCTGCCAGACACTCTTTTGCATGGAAAATGGCGAGTTGTGCAAAACTTTCAGCACAGACACTTGTGGAGTGTGACTGAAACTGAAGTGGAAAAGGGCCCCGGTGATGGTGGACTAACATACCAAGATGATGACTCTACGGAAGTTCCGTTGCAAGCTGATGATGACTCTATGGAAGTTCCGGTGCAAAGCAGAGTGCGAAGGGACCGGGAACATGTGATCATTGGTGCTGCAACAGTTGAAGGCATCAAGAAAAGAAGAAAGGTGGTAGAGGATGGACATGAAAGCGAGGATGAGGAAAACCGGACTGATCATACTATGCTGCAATATTGTAGTGATGATGAGGAAAACAGGAGTGGGCATAGAGTTCCTTGTTTTCGTATCGACGACGATGAGTAGCGAATGGACATGAAGGTAAATTTGGTCTCCTTGGTGATCCTTTTAACTCTCTGTAGTTTTCCTTCTTGTGCATATGCATGGTGATCCTAATGTACTGTAGTGGTGTGGTCTTATAAATTTGGTCTTTTATCTCCAGGTAGCAAAATGCTTGAAGATCCTGATGGCTGTAGTGGTGTGATCCTGATGGCTGTAGTGGTGTGGTCTTATAGCATGGAGCTGATGGCAAAATGAAGTTGTGCTCAGAATGTTGTCAAAATGTTGTCCTGTAATGCAAAAGATTGCAAAATGATCATTTAGATATTGGTGATCATTTAGTTCAAGTTTTGGTGATCATACAGAATGTTGTCTAGTAGTTTTTGTGATCATGTAGTAGTTTTTTTGAACTGAAGTGGATGATGTCTGGTTTTGCTTCAACTGAATTTTAACTGAATTTTGCGCTATTTTAACTGAATTTTGCTTCAACTGAACCCATTTCATTGTGAGCAAAAAGATATGCGCCAGCGGGGACTCGAACCCACGACCATACGCTTGTTTCACTATGTTTCTACCACTGGGCTAGGAAGAGGCTGTTGGTTTTGTACTCTATGCCAACCCTTTTGACTATATCAAACTAGTCAAGTATCAAGCACACACCTCACTGACAAGTGGGCCACTCGACCCACTCACTGACAAGTGGGCCATTTTGCTATTGTACCAAAGCTACCAAAAATATGCGCGTGGCCAAAAAATATGCGCGCGCGGGGGCTCGAACCCACGACCGTGCGCTTAGTTCACTTGGTTTCTACCACTGGGCTAGGAAGAGGTTGCTGGTTTTGTACTCTATGCCCAGCCTTTTCAATGTATCAAACAACTCGCTGACAATTGGGCCCGCTCCTCCTCCTATCCACTCTTTTCCCCACTCCCCCTCTCCACTCCTCCTATCCACTCGACCCGCTCCTCCTCTCCGCCGCCACCGGCTTCTTCCTCTCCCACCGCCGCCGCATACTTTCTCTCCGTCGCCGACTCTCCGTCACCGTGGGTATGAATCCGCTTCCTCTTCCTCTTCCTATCTACTGTTATGATAGATTAGGGTTCTTGCCGCCGGATTAGGGTTTGATTAGGATGTTTTTTAGGGTGACGGCGACGCCTCCCCGGCGCCTCTGCTGGTCCGACGCCTCCCGCGCAGCTTGCCCTACGCCGCCGGCGACCACTTCTTCTCGGACTCCGCCGCGGTAAGCCATCCGCTTCATATCCTCTCTCCTTTCTCTTCTGCTCTAGGGTTTGAGAATCTAGGATTTGTTATGCATACTAGGCATCTATTGGTGGATTTAGGCATATTGTTCTTGGTGGATTTAGTATGCTCTGTTGGTGGATCTAGTGTGGTTGAATTGCTGTTTGATTACTATGTTGTTGTGGTAGGTAGTGTGGTTGGTGGATCTATGCTCTGTTGGTAGTCACCTGACAGCAATTAACTGTTGCTGTGGTAGGTAGTGTGGTAGACATGCTGTTCTGTTGCTGTTGAATTCTGTGGTTAATTAACTGAATTAACCGAATTCTGTTGCTGTTGAATTCTATGGTGAACATGCTGTTACTGTTGCCAGAACATGCTGTTGAATTCTGTTGCTGTTGAATTCTGTGGTTGAACATGCTGTTGTGGTTATTCTTGTTGACAAGTCTTGTGCTACAGTGGGATTCATGCATATGCAGGTGTAGTGACCTGCATGAATATGGGCAGAGTAGTAGCAGTAGTAGATGCCAACATTTGATATGCATGCATGCATTCTTGCTTGTTTATATTCTTTTAAACTCAACATGCTCAAGTATGGAAGGTTTACAATGCTGCGTGTTTCCTATTTCTGTCCAGTCATGTTGTTTAATTTACTATTGCTTGTTTCCTATTGCTTGTTTAGAGTAGAAGTGAGATGGCTGGCTTGGAAGGTTTTGAGTTCTTCGAGATCATAGTTGATAAATCTTGCAGTAGGCAGGTATATTTATCATCACTCATTTCTTTATCATCACTCTGCTGTCTAGTGCTTGATTGCCACAATTAACCACTGCTTGACCCTCGCTGCAGAGGCTGCCTGACAAGTTTTCGAAGATGCTCGCGGGCCGTGAGCCCCACAAAGTGAAGCTGCGGGAGGCCGACAGCGGGCTTCACAGGCTGTGGAAAGTGTTGGTGGTGTTTGATGGTGAAGGCCACATGTACCTAGGGCCCGGCTGGGAGCATTTCGCCCGTGCCCATGAGCTACAGCTCGGGTACTTCCTTGTCTTCCGCTACGACGGCGACGCCATGTTCACCGTGAAGATGTTCGACAACACCATGTGCCGCATGTACTACCAGCACGACGATGATGCCAGTAAGCTCTCCGCCTCTCTTCTTCCTGTCCTTTTGGCTTCCTCTACCTGCACGATGACAACACCATGTTCACACTTTGTTGCATTTGGCCAGGCAATGGGAGCAGCAGCGGGGATGACGAGGAGCAGAGCGGGGATGATGAGGAGCAGAGCGGGGATGATGAGGAGCAGCCTATTCTGGCTGACGACGAACATGCCCTATGGTGGTGGCTGACGAACGACCCTCTTATGTTGGGGCGGGATGACGACCTTGCTATGGTTGTGGTGGACGACGGCACCTCCTGATGGTGGTGCGGACGACGACCTCGGCGATTGGTGGCGGACGACCTCGTGGTGGCGGCGCTGCAATCCCACAGCTTGCACAGGACCATGCCAATTGTGGTAGAGGAGTACATCCGCGCTGGGATTCGCCACTCTGAGCGCATCAGGTTGATGAAGGAGAAGAAGGAGGAGTGAAGGTGTTAAGAAGGTGTTCAGGATGTTAGGTTTAAGCTTGTTAGTGTAATATGAACATGTCAATGTTAAGTATGTCAGGTTTAATTTTGTGCATGCTCATGGATGTTGTATGACAGTGTCATCTAAACAAGTCATGTTTTTAACAATTAATATTCAGTTTGGTAATTGATGGGAATTGAAATTTTTTATGCATGCTCATGGATGAAAGATAAAATTATGGTTTTTGTGCATGCTCATGTATGAAACAATATAAGTTTCATTTTTTGAATGCTAAAAACATGAACTCAAACCCTAGCCACGACGACCGCCGTGACTAAATCCGCCCGGTTTTGAAAACACCGTACAAATTCAAAGGGTGTGTCTAGGGCACATCTAGATGTGCTCTAGTTATTGCATATCTAAGTGAGTGAATCAAGCATAAAGAGAAAAAGAAAAAAGAAAAAGGAAAATATCCACACGAATCTCGACGTAAGATCAATGCCATAGGACTTAGATGTGCAATACTTATGGCACATCTAGATGTGCTTTCCAACTTGTTTAACAAAAAAACCGTTTTTTATTTTTTGAATGCAAAAGACATGCGTTTTTCGTGAAGCGGCTACAAGGAGGGGCACCCCAAACGGCGCCATTCCATGTCTATCTCAAAGTAGACCCTATTTTACGGACGGTCGCCAAAAAGCATGCATTTCCGACCCTCGTAGCTACTCCCGGCAATTCGGACCACCTTCGGCCGATTCAGCTGGAACCGGCTGGAATTTGAACTGCGGGTCCTCCATAGCTTGCCCATTATTTTCACTAAAAATGCTTTTTAGCTTCACAGGTAGGCATTCCATCACAGAATCGACAACAGATTTGCACGGCTCAAACCCTAGCCACGGACGGTCGCCGCGACGAAAGCGGTCGGTTTTTGAAAACACCGTAAAAAATTCAAAAAAAATCAAAAAAATGGGAGACCTCCGCGTCACATCATCAAATGTGGCCGACCAACTAGCAAAAATACTAAACTTGCAATACCGGCCTTTTCTTGAGAAAGTGTTCTCAAAAACGACCTACCACGAACGAAGATTCATGGCTTTCAAGCCAAACTAGCAATGATATGGCCGCATCCGTTGAATAGTTTCTGATAATATGCCCAAATTGGGCGCATGCCTCCGTCTTGTGATGGCAAACAATGTTGCCAAAGCGAGGTTCCAACTTGTTTAACAAAAAAAACCGTTTTTCATTTTTTGAATGCAAAAGACATGCGTTTTTCGTGAAGCGGCTACAAGGAGGGGCACCCCAAACGGCGCCATTCCATGTCTATCTCAAAGTAGACCCTATTTTACGGACGGTCGCAAAAAGCATGCATTTCCGACCCTCGTAGCTACTCCCGGCAATTCGGACCACCTTCGGCCGATTCAGCTGGAACCGGCTGGAATTTGAACTGCGGGTCCTCCATAGCTTGCCCGTTATTTTCACTAAAAATGCTTTTTAGCTTCACAGGTAGGCATTCCATCACAGAATCGACAACAGATTTGCACGGCTCAAACCCTAGCCACGGACGGTCGCCGCGACGAAATCGGCCGGTTTTTGAAAACACCGTAAAAAATTCAAAAAAAATCAAAAAAATGGGAGACCTCCGCGTCACATCATCAAATGTGGCCTACCAACTAGCAAAAATACTAAACTTGCAATACCGGCGTTTTCTTGAAAAAGTGTTCTCAAAAACGACCTACCACGAACGAAGATTCATGGCTTTCAAGCCAAACTAGCAATGATATGGCCGCATCCGTTGAATAGTTTCTGATAATATGCCCAAATTGGGCGCATGCCTCCGTCTTGTGATGGCAAACAATGTTGCCAAAGCGAGGTTCCAACTTGTTTAACAAAAAAAACCGTTTTTCATTTTTTGAATGCAAAAGACATGCGTTTTTCGTGAAGCGGCTACAAGGAGGGGCACCCCAAACGGCGCCATTCCATGTCTATCTCAAAGTAGACCCTATTTTACGGACGGTCGCCAAAAAGCATGCATTTCGACCCTCGTAGCTACTCCCGGCAATTCGGACCACCTTCGGCCGATTCAGCTGGAACCGGCTGGAATTTGAACTGCGGGTCCTCCATAGCTTGCCCGTTATTTTCACTAAAAATGCTTTTTAGCTTCACAGGTAGGCATTCCATCACAGAATCGACAACAGATTTGCACGGCTCAAACCCTAGCCACGGACGGTCGCCGCGACGAAATCGGCCGGTTTTTGAAAACACCGTAAAAAATTCAAAAAAAATCAAAAAAATGGGAGACCTCCGCGTCACATCATCAAATGTGGCCTACCAACTAGCAAAAATACTAAACTTGCAATACCGGCGTTTTCTTGAAAAAGTGTTCTCAAAAACGACCTACCATGAACGAAGATTCATGGCTTTCAAGCCAAACTAGCAATGATATGGCCGCATCCGTTGAATAGTTTCTGATAATATGCCCAAATTGGGCGCATGCCTCCGTCTTGTGATGGCAAACAATGTTGCCAAAGCGAGGTTCCAACTTGTTTAACAAAAAAACGTTTTTCATTTTTTGAATGCAAAAGACATGCGTTTTTCGTGAAGCGGCTACAAGGAGGGGCACCCCAAACGGCGCCATTCCATGTCTATCTCAAAGTAGACCCTATTTTACGGACGGTCGCCAAAAAGCATGCATTTCCGACCCTCGTAGCTACTCCCGGCAATTCGGACCACCTTCGGCCGATTCAGCTGGAACCGGCTGGAATTTGAACTGCGGGTCCTCCATAGCTTGCCCGTTATTTTCACTAAAAATGCTTTTTAGCTTCACAGGTAGGCATTCCATCACAGAATCGACAACAGATTTGCACGGCTCAAACCCTAGCCACGGACGGTCGCCGCGACGAAATCGGCCGGTTTTTGAAAACACCGTAAAAAATTCAAAAAAAATCAAAAAAATGGGAGACCTCCGCGTCACATCATCAAATGTGGCCTACCAACTAGCAAAAATACTAAACTTGCAATACCGGCGTTTTCTTCAGCTACTCGATATGATTTTAACCTTGATTTCTACAAAATTTACAAAAAAACCCTATTTTTCTACCCCCAAACCCAAAAGGATTTCCCTCCCACACCAAAATTTTCCCTCCACCAAAATTTCCCTCTCCCAAAATTTCCCTCCACTCCCTCTCCCACTACCAGGCGGATCCCACCACTCCCTCTCCCCCTAACACGCGGGATCCCCTCCTCCCCTCTCCCCGACGAACCCTAGCTTCTCCCTCCCCGCTCCGCGCCGCCCCGCTCCCACTCCCTCCATTCCCCACCTCCCCACCCTAGCGCCGCCCCTCCTCTGCTCCGCCCTGCACCTCCCTGCTCCGCGCCGCCCCGGTCCCACTCCCTCCCCTCCTCCGTGCCGCGGACTACATCGACGACGACGGCGGCCACATCGACTACATCAACGACGACGGCGGCTACATTGACGATGGCGCGATCGACGACGACCACCACTGCATCGTCAACATCATCTCCCCCTAGGTACTTCTCCCCTTGATCCATCTCCCCTCCTCTTGTGGATCCATCTCCCCTCTAGTAGATCCCCCTCATGGGTTAGGATATTCTAGGGTTTGGATCTCCTGGTGGTTCGGTAGGTCCTCAAGTTCGGTAGGTCCTCTGGTGGTTCTTGGGGTTAGGGTTCATGTTTATTGTTGCCTGGGGATGATCTCCCTCTAGTTCATGGGGTTAGGGTTAGGGTTCATGGGGTCAGGGTTAGGGTTCATGAGGTTAGGATTAGGACCTCCTGGTGGTTCGTTTGGTCCGCTTCATGGTTTAGGGTTCATGATTTTAGGGATGGGGATGGATGGGGAAGTGGATGATTTTAGGGGATCAACAGCAGCCTTGGAGTGGAGAAGAGGGTTGGGTTGGGTCGGAGAAGAAGAGCTGGGCGGAGCCAACGAGGCTGCAGGGGGAGACAAGCAAGGTGTGATTCTGTCGGGGTTTCGGCCGGATCTCCCTCCCTCACGGCGAGGCTGCAGATGGGGATGGATGGGGAAGTGGATGATGTCTGGTTGATGGTGCTTGTATCAGTACTTGCTTGTGTATGGTTCAATTACTCAGCTAGCATAGATGGTGAATTAGGTTTCCAACAGCACTTCGAAAAGAAGTTACTTGCTTCCTTGTTTGTATCAACAGTACTTTCTTGTTTGTTGCCCTTCATTTTCCTTCCTTGTTTGCTTGTTACTGTCAGTAGCACTATGCTTGTTTCTATCAGTACAACTTTCCATGCTTGCTTGCTTGTATTATGCACTTTGCTTGCTTGCAACTTGGGTTAGTATGAACATGTACTTGATTGCTTGTAGCACTTTGCTATCAGTAGCACTACTGGGGTTTGTAGCAGTGTTCTTCTTTCATGATATGTGCATGAAGCTTGTGTTCTTCTTTCCAGTGAACACGGGGATGCTTAGTACTTATTGTGGTATTGGAATTCCTGCTGTGTTAAGGCAGTATGACTAGTTTTAATATATACTAGATTGGTGCTAGATAATTTTGATTGCTGTAATATACAAGGTTGATTCTAATTGTCAAAATGTCTTAACTTGTGTCATCTAGTCTGTAGCCATTTTTGGTGTGTAGAGACAGCATAATCAATAGTTGAGTATAGTTTTTTCATCTGCTTTTGTACTGCTGCAAGTATAGTTGTTTCATGCTTTACCAGTGGCAACATCTAGTTGTTTTGAAGGTCCTCATGATATACTCGTCTAGCTTCCTGTCAGACTGTCTAAGCATGTGTACATGACACCAATTCACTAGTTCATGTTGCTTGCTTGCTAGCATACATGTTGCTTGCTGGCATACATGCTTAATTAGGGTTTCCATCAGCATTACTTGCTTGTATCACTAGCACTTGGAGAAGAATCTACTTGCTTGCTTATTAATTAGGGTTTGTATCAATAGTACTTGCTTCCTTCTCTTCATTTTCCTTCATTGCTTGCTTGTTTCTATCAGTAGCACTTTGCTTGCTTGTTTCTATTAGTAGCACTTTGCTTGCTTGCTTGTATTAGTAGCACTTATGCACTTTGCTTACTTGCTCCTAGTGTACATGCATGCTTGTTTGGTGCACTTACATGTTTCTTAATTAATAACACTAGATCACTGTATTGTTTATCCATCAAGTTTGTTTCACATGTATTACATGTATGTGCATGATGGTCCAAATGCTTTCCTTTATTTATACAAGTGCATCATTTTACTTTATCCCTGTTGTATCTGATTGTTGTTTATTCTATTTTGCAAGCACCACCTCAAGATCATCCATGGCAAGGAGGACAAGGTCAAGCATGAGGCCAACCGTTGGTATGCAACTTGCTCCTTGTGGCCAGTTTCATAAAATCTGTGTCTTAATATGCTAAGTGAAATGTATTGCTGCAATCTGAATAAGCTGGCTTAATTGTGCCTGTGTGCTGTTAGTCTTCCTTACCTGAATAACTAGGATTAAATGATAATAAAATTTCATAAGATATGTTTGGCTGCCTGTCCATGCATTCCAAACATTCACCTAATAGTTATGTTTCCTGTATCATGCAAAGAAGAGCCTCTCACCGAGTATGAGAAGGTTAGGGCTAGAAATATCATGAGGAACAATCGGATGTTCCAGTCCCTTGGCATCGGTGCAATAGCGTCGATGATTAGGAAAACAAATGGTGTACAAGAAGGTAGAAGTGATGAGGTTCAAGAGGGTAGTGGAGTTATCAATGATGACCCAGAGTACAATCCTAAGGAGGATGAAGTTATTGATGGAGAGGAAGTGGATGATGTTGTAGTCAACAAGATTGTTAAGGTGCAAACTCTATCTTGCTTGGAGGGTTGGGGTTCTGTTATTCTATGTTATTCCTTGTGCTCACATATTTCTCTTGTGATCTAATGCTTTTTTCCGTGCTATTTATACGAGGCACTGAAGGAATCTAGGACGAAGAGGCCTGGTGTTAAGAAGACAGTCAGCAAGAAGCACAAGAGCTCAGAAACATCTCCTGCAATGCCTCCAGGAAGGGTGATGGCCCCAGCTCCAGGACAAAAAAAGAGGATCCTGGAACCTGATGAACCTGCCCTTGATAGAGTCACAAGGCAGAAAGCAAGGATGGCGACTGCGACGGACCATCAGGAAAGTATGCTGCTCATGGACTCTCAGACCTCGGTGCAAACGGGTGATGAGTTGCCGCCCATGGATGAAGGAACCACTCTCAGCATGGATGGAAATGGCACTGTCTGCCTAGATGAAGCAGGAACCATCTGCATTGATGAAGCAGGCACTGTCCACACAGACCTCAGCCCTGTTGCACCTTCTATTGACAGGAACGCTGTCTTCAATGAAGAAGAACAACAACTTGTGCTTCAATCAGGCAAGTTGACCTTTGCAATGC
>NW_024111848.1:0-17991 GCF_003073215.2 Triticum urartu | reverse complement strand
AGAGAGAGATTATTTTGGGCAAATTCTATGTCAAAAATACTCTGCTACAGCCTAGCTCTGGATGGCGAAGCCGTTCTGGCAAAATGGATTTGAATGTGTTCAATCAGACAGAGGAGCCAGAGTCGCTGGAGCAAAGGATGATGACCTCCCCACCAGACAGCCCCGCCTCGTCAATAGCCCCCTTCTTGTATTACTCGAGAAATCAAGAGTCCTTGGTGACAAACCCTTGATGATTCCGGCAAAGCTTGGCTAGGTACTCCTCATGGGTGTGCGCCACATCGAGCCGCTTGAAGGCCTCCCGATTCTCCAGCTCCTCGCCACGGGAGACCACTCGAGGGTCAATGGTGACGAACTCCAGGACCTCCCGGTTGCTGAGGGGGAAGTTGATATTCGTCAAGTTGCCATAGAGACCCACTGCCTTCACATTGTACGCCCTCACGGCTAGCTTCTCCGTTTGGAAGGAGACAAACAAGTAGCGTTGGATCGTGTCCCTATCCTTGATTTCTGACACCCGCATTCCCCACAGCCACTGCCGCACGTCACGGTTCTTCTTCTTAGGTGGCGGCATGTTGATGAAGCAGTGGGAGGAGGCTGCGCTGCCACGTCCTTGGGTTGGTTGCGCAGCACGATGCGTGTCCATGCTTCTAAGTGGCGGCGGGGACCTCAGACGGCTGGATCCCGCAATTTCGGGGGCAATGCCGGTCTATTGAAAGTGCTGGCGGGGGAGCGTGGTGGCTGCGGTGCTGGTGTGCCAGGTCAATGTGGTGCGAGAGAGAGAGAGAGAGAGAGAGAGAGAGAGAGAGAGAGAGAGAGAGAGAGACGGCATAGGGGGGGGGATTTTTATCCTCAGATTCAGCCGCATCTCGGTAAATATTAGTGATGGTCAATGGGAGGAATATAATTTTTTTGGTGCTAAACCAGATAAGTGTTCGGCTAGGTCTGGTTTAGCTCCCTAAAACATATTTTTTTACTCCTTTTACCGGTTTTGAGGATCAGGTAGAGATGCTCTTAGATTGCTAGTGGTACATGTAGCCATGTCTACGTTAGTTTTCTTTGGTGTGAATGCCATTCATAATTGTACCGTATATTCTTGGGCAGTTCACCACGATCTACTCATTATTTGCACTTAAAGTCAAAATTAGTAGCTCAACTTTCATTGTATTTAATTATGTTCTATTTATGGTGGTGTAGTCGGATAATATATAATTGCACAGCTACTACTACACAATGTTCCATCATCCCTAGTTGAACAGTTTCCCTTTTGACCTTCGTGTGCTCCATCCCGGATAAACTTCTCTTGTCGAGTTGTAATTGTTAGTAGGGACAGAAGAGTGACTACCTTCCTGGATATACGAGGACGATGGTCATTGGGGTGTATCCGCGTGGTTCATGGTGGGATTCAATATTAGAGACTATGAATAGGATGCATCGGGAATATAGGTCCCAGCCTGAAAAAGAGACTCTGTATGATAGATGGGAATGCCTTGGGAGTATGAGTTGAAGCCCGAACTGTGGTGTTTCGTGTGCATTGTAATATGGGCTCTCAACAGGTTGACATCTTGAGTTTGTATGTGGGATGGAGTTTATATGTGGGCTTCTTGAGTTTGTATGCGGGCATATTTATATTGTTATCTGCAGCATGGGCGTCTTGTCCGCCTCCATGAAGAATTCATCCTCAATTCACAAGATAAGTATGCCCACATCAGTTGGTCGATGAGCCATCGCCAGTCACTCCTTGCACCTACTTGCATGACTGGAGTTCATACAGGCTCATCTCAACTACTTCTCTACAACGTGAATAGACAATAAAAAAATGTCTTATCATTGCCGACGTTCTTTCCACCCTGAAATTGACATTTCCTAGCGAACGGTCGAATAGAACAGGGGCCTCAGCCAAGACCATGATGTTCTTTTTTCGATAAAGGGCGCTTTTATTAACTCATAATGTAGCATCAAGTGGATAACAAGCATAAATGAGTGACAACCCGGCCTCTTGCATTAGTTAAGATGCACACAGCCTTAACGAAGAGTCTAGCAAAGTATGTAAAAAAAAGAGACACCATGACGCAAGTAAAGCCATATTGAGTCCAAACTATGCAATGTCGAACGGAGGAGGTGGACCGATCCGGAGATTATGTTGTCACCCATGTTGGGTAAAAACTCCCTGGCCACCCGTTCCAACCGTATACACACCGCCTTGAACAGCGATTGATACTCCGTTCGCTATAGCATAGACCACATACGAAGCCAGTGCGTACAACAGTAAATAACCTGCATAGAAGAAGAGGTTTTGCCATTAAAAACACAATCGTTTATACATAGCCAAAGCGACCATAATAAGGCAGATGCTCCCACCCGTATTAGCGTACTAAAAGTATTTGGTATTCCATCAAGCCGGTGACAATATATATTGGCAACACTTGTTGGTGGATACAAATTGGACGCTATTTGGATGACTGACCATATAGAACGCGTGAACTTGCACTGAAAGAAGAGGTGTTTAATTGTCTCGTCATGAGTACAAAAGCTACATTTCTTACTTCATTGCCAGTTGCGTCGAGCGAGGTTGTCTTTTGTTAGCACAACTCCTCTCCGAAGATACCACATGAAAATCTTATTTTTTAGTGGCATCTTTGATTTCCATATTAGTTTATTATTATTCAATGGAACCTCTGAGTGCGAGAGTGCACGGTACATAGAGTCAACTGTGTAGGACCCAGATGTAGTGAGATTCCAACGAAACACATCCCTCCCTTGTGTCAAGTTAACCGAATCCAAACGGGATAGAAGATGTTGCCATGACGCAAAGCGGAGGCCAACCAAATCCCTCCTAAATGATACATTTAGCGGGGAGGAGCTGAGCACGTGCGCAAGAGTATCATTCTTATCGCGTACAATCTCGGTACAAGGCCGGATATTGTTCCTGAAGAGTGGTGTTTCCTAGCCACCATGTGTCCCCAAAACGTATCTCGGAGCCGTCCTTTATCGCGAATGATCCAAAGCGGAATAGATATTTCTTTACCGCCATCAGACCAGACCAAAAATATGAGTCACCAGGTTTCCAATATGCCTGGGACAACGCTTTTTGGCCTAGATACTTATTGCGCAACAGGGTTTGCCAAACACCATCCTCGGTAAGTAGCTTGAACAGCCATTTACTGAGCAAGGCATCATTCTTAACCTGGAGGTCTTGAACACCTAAACCTCCCTGGTCTTTTGGTCGACAAACCACACTCCATTTTGTTAGCCCATACTTTTTATTTTCACTATCTCCTTGCCAAAAGAATCTGGATCTAAAGTAATCCAGTCTTTGCAGAACCCCTTTGGGAATTTGAAAAAATGAGAGCATGTAGAGAACCATGTTTGTGAGAACAGAATTGATCAAAACTAGTCAGCCCTCCAATGGAGAGCAACTTGCCTTCCAACTGCTCAACCGTTTCTCCAATCGCTCTTTAACATGTGGCGCCGTTGCCGGGGAGTGAAGCGCCTCTGGTAGGTGGAATTTGGTAAGGAAAAATTTATATAGTGTGCTGAAATTTACTGTCACTTGTTACTATGGAAAGTAATCCTCTAAGGGGCTTGTTCGGGCTATCTTCACTCCGACCAGTAAACCAAAGAGTTGCTCCTCCAACCTATTGAACCTACTGAAAATGAAATTTTTTACTTTGAATTCTTCGGGTATGATAGAGAAACCTGCTAGCTAATCCTTTTGCAGGAGATGGAAACATTGCATCCCGATTTACACCTAAATCTATGTGGATGAAGTTGTGCATTATTTAAGCTTGCAGGTATGCCCGATGATGTTATCAAGAAGAAGGTCTTTCCCTTTATCTTGAAGGGAGATGCATTGACATGGTTATAGGCTATGTGATGATATGGGACCATGGGACTACAAACGGTTGAAAATTGGATTTCATCAGAAGTTTTATCCTATGCATCTTGTCCATCGTGATCGTAATTTACATATATAATTTTTTGCCTCGCGAAGGAGAAAGCATCGCTCAAGCTTGGGAGAGGCTTAAGTCAATGTTATATTCATGGCCCCAATCATGAGCTTCTCGAGAGAAATGATTATTCAAATATTTTATGTTCGGCTTTTTCGACACAAATCGCTCCCATGCTCGATACTTCTTGTAACTGGTTTCCTTTATGATGAAGACTATTGAATTCAAATGGAATTTTATTGGAAAGATTAAAACTCAACTCTGAAGATTGGGATCTCGACAAAGATAAAGAGTCAGGTAATAACACCTAAGTTTGATGTGTTAATCTTTTATGGATACCGATGCTTTCTGTAATTTAGCACTAAATATGGGACTGACTCTGAGATAGTAGCTTCTTTTTGTGAATCTTTTGCTGCTCACGTTGATCTCCCCTAAGGAGAAAGTGGTTTAAATATAATCCCTCCCATAGAAGTGAAAGTAGTTGCACCTATTAAAGTTGAAGAAAAGACTATCACTTATAATGATCCTATTGTTCCTACTGCTTATGTTGAGAAACCATCTTTCCCTGTTAGGATAAAGGAATCTTGCTAAAGCTTCAACTGTTGTCAACAAAGTAATATTAAAAACGTATACACGCCTGAACAAGTTAAAGTTGAACCTAATATTGCTATTGTTAAGGATCTGTTGGCTGATAATATTGATGGGCATTGTTTATTTACTTCTTGCAAATGAAACTGCTTAGAATTGCTAAGCCTGGTGCTAAAGATAAACCTTAGACCTGTTATAGGCATGCCTGTTATTTCTGTAAAATAGGAGGATCATTGTTATCATGGCTTATGTGATATGAGTGCTAGTGCTAGTGCAATACCTATTTCTTTATATCAAGAAAATTATGCATGATATTACACCTGCTGAGTTTAGAAGAAATTGATATCACAATTTAAACTTGCCAATAGAGATACTATTTCACCAAATTGGGATTGTTTAGAGATGTTGAAGTTTTGTGTGGGAAAACTAAATATCCTGCTGATTTTCTTGTTCTTGGTTCCCCACAAGATAGCTATTGTCCCATTATATTTGGTAGACCCTTCTTGAACACTATTAATGCTAAGATAGACAACGAAAAAGATGTTGTTACTATTGGTCTAGGTAATATGTCTCACGAGTTTAACTTCTCTAAATTTCGTAGACAACACCGTGATGAGGAATTTCCTAGTAAGGATGAAATTATTGGTCTTGCTTCTATTGCTGTGCCTCCTAATGATCCTTTAGAACAATATTTGCTAGACCATGAAAATGATATGTTTATGAATGAAAGAAGGGAAATAGATGATGTATTCTTTAAACAAGGACGTATTCTGAAACACAACTTGCCTGTTGAAATCTTAGGGGATCCTCCTCCACCCAAGGGTGATCCCGTGTTTGAGCTTAAACCTTTGCCTGATAATCTTAAATATGCTTATCTTAATGAAAAGAAGATATATCCTGTTATTATTAGTGTTAACCTTTCAAAGCATGAAGAAGAGAAATTATTGAAAACTCTGAAGAAGCACGGTGCTGCTATTGGATTATACTCTTGATGATATTAAGGGCATTAGTCCCACTCTATGTCAACACAAAATAAATCTGGAGAAAGATGCCAAACCAGTTACTGATGGTGCTAGAAGAGGTCAACGACGATATGCAGGTTGAGGAGCGGATGGCGGGCGCCCAGATCTGTGCTCCAGAAGATGTGGCACCAGTGGAGCAAGAAGGTGGAACCACAACCTCAAAGGCTGGACTAGAAGGTACGCAAGCAGTAAACCATAGTAAAGGAAAGTGTAATTCCGTCAGGCAGAGCATTTTTGGTCTGTTTAAGTGTTAGTTATCCAGGATCCAGATGCAATCTTCATAAGTTCTAGTTTGCAGTTTCCAGTACAGAACAATGCAGCTTATGGAACCTTTCAGTGATCAGCATTCAATACTGGGTTCTACAGTCTTATGTGTATGCCAGTGAAAATTATATATGTCATTATAATCAAGTTGTGGTTCTTATAGATTCTACAGGATTAGGTATTCGAAAAAAAAAGATTCTACAGGATTATGAGCAATCGGTCATCCTAAATGTCACATCAATCATACACAGCGATCTATAGGTATTCTTTTTTTCGATTATAATAACGATCCATGTTAGCTAAAGTTTCAGAATTGACTCAATAGTTTCTGAAAATTGGCTGTAGTGTTTTGCCACCACACCACTCAGGTGTTGATGCAGCTGCATATTGTGTAAAGTCTACCTGTTACTCAATAGCATTAGCATTCTGCCGATAACTTTACACTACATCGAGTGTACTCCGTAGCTCAGAAAGCTACATACTACATCGTTACTCATACACAAAGAACACAGTTGTCTGTGCTTCAGCTTTGCTGTAGCCGCAGGATGTGGAAAACAAAACATAAATATATTCATGCATAATTGTGTATTTCTCTCAGGAATTAACATAAAAAAATTGTATGGACCTCATTTTCGCGTACGATCACGCACACAAGTGCAGCTCACTAGGAGGAAAATTGAGACCTCGCCAAGTTCTTTTTTTAGAAAAGGAAGACCTCGCCAAGTTCTGAATAAGAAGCCACACGCAAGTGCATTATCGAAAACGAATATCATCACACATACATGAATGATTGTTCAAGCTTCGTACATAGAGAAGTACATCTGAGCTAGTCGGAATGACAGCCAGACGACAATCATGGCACACCAACGTAGGGAAAGCAGCAGCTTTGTTCATGTACGGTGGTCGGCTGCTGGTACGGACATCATGTTCTGCAAGTCCTTGGGGAGAGTACTTTGGACCTACAGCACATTAGTTCTTACTAATGACATTTTTCCATGTCTTGGGCTTTCATAGTCTATGTCCTGCTCATACGTATCAACACTGGCGTTAGAATTAAACGTGAACCATCAATATTGAAAGGGAATTTAGGTGGAAGAAATATTTGCTCACATGTTCGTCTGTACTAGCTAGCTAGTCATGCCATATATGTTGTAATTTTCTTAACTACTTTTTTTTCACTAACTAGTAATTTTACATGCACGAATAAGACATGTGTGACTTTGTTTCTGGAGTTTGGCAAATTAATTAACAGAGAAGGAAACTGAAGTTTGCCCATACCTTCATATTGCGCATCTAGTTCTTATGCAAGATGCCCAGTCGCTGCTGCAGGCATGTGGGGAGTGTCTTGATAGCAGGGCAGTTTCTGATGCAGAGAAATTGGAGATATGGGTATATGCTTGTGGCCCATCCTTTAGGGGTGACTGGGATCTGCATCTTTCATGGTGGGTAGACTTCATGGACGGGAAAGATCGAGAAACGCTGACGTTAAGCTCTGCCGTTGTTTTAGTTTTTGAGATTCTAGAAATGGATAGAGGAAATGCTCTTCCTTGCCTCCAGTTGATGAGGATGACACTGCCCCTTGTGAAACCGACAATGCTCGCTCGCCCTGCTGCGGCAGCCTCATGCCGAATATGGAGTCAACCTTACTACGCTCATAGATTTGAATTGCCCTGAGAGATTCATACGCATTGAAGATCTCTAACAAGCTTTCACAACCATTTATCTCTAGAAACTGCATGTTTTGCAAGATCTGACTCCTTTCTGAAGATGTTGATGGCTCAAGAGGATGTTGTGCGTATCTAGAGCTTATTGCACCCCGAATCTCTAGGTTCCCAAGAACCAAGCTTTGAAACTCTTTCTCTGGCCGGTGGACAAGTGTGCCGCATCTTATAGCATACAAACTTTCGAGCTGGACAAAACAAGCAAATAGCTCGAATACAGATGACTCAAAGATGATTAGAATCTTCATTGCCATCCACCAGCACTTGACTCAAACTATGCTTAGCCGCTGCTGAGATTGCTTCCCTGTCTTCATATGTGACACACAGATCCAATGTGGTCAATAAAGCCACACTACTAGCAACGCACATGTGAACTCTGGACAATCCTCGATATGGAAAAACTGGAGGTTAGGGAAGGTTGATTCCCCTGGTAATGATGTCAAATTTCTACATTTGAAAAGAACCAGTGTACCAAATTGAGGAACATTATCTCTTGTCTTTCTATTCTTTCAACTGACTCCCGTCCTTTTCGTTTAGTTCCTTCAAATGACTCCCATCCTCCAAAACTCCAAAAGGATTGAAAGTTGAGTTTCTTAAATACTGGAAACGCTGACAATGCTTCTGGCAAAGTGGTAAATTGTAAACGATGCCGTCTACAAACACAGTAGTGACGCTACTACTGGCAGCAAATTTCATCTTGAACAGACATCTTTTTGCCAGCAGGCATGTACCTGACAGCAAACCTCATGTTGAGTTTCTATTCTTGATGCATCTCACTCCTAGTCCTAGACTACTAGTACAACTTCAAAATTCGTATCAGTGTCTTGCGTGTTGTTCTGTTGTTGAGTCATATAGGATGGCGAGTAGTCATGTACATGTACATCTGTGTGTACTCAGACTATCTTGTATCCAGTAGTAAGTCTACTCTTCTTACCCCCTCTCCTCTACCTTTTGTGGCCCATCTATTAGCTTTTTGACCATCTTTGAGTGATAGCGAGACGGCTCTATCTCTTTTCACAAGTACAGCCGTAAGTACAGTTGCGGGCGTCAACGATCAGCAGTACTGAGCTACGGAAAGTCTATCGAATTATAGCTACGGAAAGTCTATTGAAAGGACCTAATTATTGCTCTATATATCAATATAGTGGGGCTTCGTTCATAAGATTTATAAACTCGAGAGCCATTTGGCAATTGAGATCATAGAAACTGCACTCGCGCAGCAAAAAGGAAATTTCTGCCAATTCGTCTTCGTCAGAGGAGATAATATAAAAAAAAGTATGAAAATGAGTGTCAAATCAGGTTCGGTAGATGAAGCATATAATAAGAGAGGATTGTTATTTTGAAACGGTAACATGGGATGGGGTAGCACGGAAAAGTAAGCTCTGCTCGCTCACTTTTGAAAGGAAAGGAGACTGATCTTGACGTCGGCGTTGGTTTTTCCAACGAAACGAATCCGTTTTGGATTGAGATTTCACATAAGCATTACACAATGATCCGCATTAGGCGGGGAGCAGCAATGATACCGCTGGCCGGGAATAAGTACCTATCCCTCTACTACTTACGATGTTTTCCGTTCTATTGAAATCCTGCATCGAGCCGATGTTTGATCGATACTGGGCACATCCATCACATCAACTATTTCACTTTTCTTACGCATTTATTGACGGACCGGTAAACTAGACCCGAAAAACTCCTAATTTTAAAACGAAAGACCCATCACAAAATTATGGCGCAACACTATGACGAGCGTTCTCACAGGCCGGCACCTCGATGCATCCGTCTCAAGAGTTGTACACCTTACATGTGTTTCACGCCATAATCTCTCACTTTCTGCTCCTCCATCTGTCTCCATCATATAATTGATCTCACCTCTCATGTCTGAGTGAAAAAACCATATTTGTTAGTATATATCAAGGCCGAGAGGACACGTTCCTCTCATGTCGAGATTAGTATTAGGGACCCTTAGTATTATTATTTGGTTACTATACGTACATGCAGTAAGACAATCAATCTATGCTCTCATTCACATTTCATTCTAGCACTGACGACTCCAGCCCTATCTATCCCTAGAAGCAAATGGACCCTAGAAGCAAATGGAGTAAGTCCGATGGAACACTCGGATTGGAAAAGATAATTATACTTATAGGCATGGATGAAAAAAAAGCTTGGAAACTAGTTCAAATCGAACTCAAAAGCAACTAGGCAATCCAACTTCCATTGAAGCAGCTTCCCTGGAACTAGCTGCCATTGTATCGGTTGGTGCCATTTCTTCTCTTGGAGGCAGGGCAATAGATTAAGATTAGGCGGTAAGCGAAGGAACTGTAGGGCTTAGGGCTGCGGGTGAGCGCAACTTCAATAGGTCGAGGGGAGGAAGAGAAGAAAAAGCAGCTATTTCACCTGGTGTCGTAATAACCACTGTTTTCGAGTTTGAAGGAATAAGCGCAGCAGAGATCTTCTTTCATTTAAGAAGAAGCCACCGTAAAGAAGAGGAAACGAGGCGTTTAAGGGACACTGACTCCCATTATTTTCTCCAGGCCTGCTTTGGCTAAATCGACGGAGGCTTAGCTTATTATGTTTCGGGCGTTTAGCTAGCTTAGAGAATAAAGAAATCTATCTCTAAAGGGGGAGCGGTACGACTATTTTAGGTTAGAGGAAGGTTGAAGAGAAAATAGCTAAATTAGCCAGTCGGGTAGGCAAGTGCGGGTGGCTGTGGTCAAAGTGAATATGTCTTGTTTCGGTTAGCGGTTTCGGCTCTCCGGCACCGAAGTAAACTCTTTCTATTGCGGGGCCTATGGAGTTTGGGGATGAGTGCTGACACTTTACTGTGCAACATTCCTGTTTCTTTCATTCCCCTTACTAGATCAAAGAGGGCATATGTGGGGTTTGAAGATGCCTGGACCTTACCACCTTATTCTAATAGCCCGCATCAATGCCTCTGCCCAGAACATAGGAGCCCCCTGGGTTCAAGATATCATATCAATTTTCAACTACTGGGAAAGAATTGGGGTGCGGCAGGAAGAAATGGAATTCTCAATAAAAGTATAAACAGGTCTTCCCCACTGCTGCATAGAATCTGAGCTGGGTGGAATTGAAGTTCGGTTTCGATCAAGAAACCCCTGCCCGCTTACCTTAAAAAAACGACTAATGATCAACCGATCACAGAGGTCCTTTTCCAGCAACTTCAAATCAGAAAGCCCCGACTCCCATAAAGAATGCTTGCAGATCTTTCTTTTTATTACGATGACGATATGGACCTCATTACTGTCTCATTTTCTTATATTTATATAAGTTCTTTTTTTTGGATTCGACATAACAAGAACAGAATCACGCTCTGTAGGATTTGAACCTACGACATTGGGTTTTGGAGACACACGTTCTACCGAACTGAACTAAGAGCGCTTTCCGGGAGATAAAGCAGTAAAGAAAAGGATGATTTTTGTACCGCATGCATATAGAAAAATGAAACTCTGAATTTTGTCCAATTTGAATCGATCTCAATTGATCCCTCGTTACTGCCCATAGGAGAAGTAATAGGTAGGGATGATAGGATTTGAACCCCTATCTTGTTTTCCACATCATAATTTATTCCTCCATCTATATACAACTTTCTTGTCATTTCTTCTTTTTGGTTTCATATAATAAATGATATACATCTGAAACCCAACCTAACGTATAAAGAATGAATATTTATCGGTAATGCTCAGGAAGAAAGAAGGGGTCATCTTTTTGATTTTTATTCCACCCTCATGTACCCTTCTTTGCATTTTTTTCTAAAGCCTGTTCAACCTCATATCACCTAACGTATAAAGAATGAATAAACGGGAGTTGCATAATCTCATAGTCATTGGAACATGTATAAGTCATGAAGAAAGCAATAGCAACAAACTAAACGATCAAGTGATAAGCTAACGGAATGGGTAAGTCAATCAGATCATTCATCCAATGATGTGATCCCATTAATCAAATAACAACTCTTTGTCTATGGTTAGGAAACATAACCATCTTTGATTAATGAGCTAGTCAAGTAGAGGCATACTAGTGACACTCTGTTTGTCTATGTATTCACACATGTATTATGTTTTCGGTTAATACAATTCTAGCATGAATAATAAACATTTATCATGAAATAAGGAAATAAATAATAACTTTATTATTTCCTCTAGGGCATATTTCCTTCAGTCTCCCACTTGCACTAGAGTTAATAATCTAGATCACATCACCATGTGATTAACATCGATAGTTCACATCATCATGTGATTAACATCCATAGTTCACATCGCCATGGGACCAACACCCAAAGGGTTTACTAGATTCAGTAATCTAGTTCACATCGCTATGTGATTAACACCCAAAGAGTACTAAGGTGTGATCATGTTTTGCTTGTGAGAGAAGTTTAGTCAACGGGTCTGCCACATTCAGATCCGTATGTATTTTGCAAATTTCTATGTCAAAAATACTCTGCTACAGCCTAGCTCTGGATGGCGAAGCCGTTCTGGCAAAATGGATTTGAATGTGTTCAATCAGACAGAGGAGCCAGAGTCGCTGGAGCAAAGGATGATGACCTCCCCACCAGACAGCCCCGCCTCGTCAATAGCCCCCTTCTTGTATTACTCGAGAAATCAAGAGTCCTTGGTGACAAACCCTTGATGATTCCGGCAAAGCTTGGCTAGGTACTCCTCATGGGTGTGCGCCACATCGAGCCGCTTGAAGGCCTCCCGATTCTCCAGCTCCTCGCCACGGGAGACCACTCGAGGGTCAATGGTGACGAACTCCAGGACCTCCCGGTTGCTGAGGGGGAAGTTGATATTCGTCAAGTTGCCATAGAGACCCACTGCCTTCACATTGTACGCCCTCACGGCTAGCTTCTCCGTTTGGAAGGAGACAAACAAGTAGCGTTGGATCGTGTCCCTATCCTTGATTTCTGACACCCGCATTCCCCACAGCCACTGCCGCACGTCACGGTTCTTCTTCTTAGGTGGCGGCATGTTGATGAAGCAGTGGGAGGAGGCTGCGCTGCCACGTCCTTGGGTTGGTTGCGCAGCACGATGCGTGTCCATGCTTCTAAGTGGCGGCGGGGACCTCAGACGGCTGGATCCCGCAATTTCGGGGGCAATGCCGGTCTATTGAAAGTGCTGGCGGGGGAGCGTGGTGGCTGCGGTGCTGGTGTGCCAGGTCAATGTGGTGCGAGAGAGAGAGAGAGAGAGAGAGAGAGAGAGAGAGAGAGAGAGAGAGAGAGATGCGGCACTGGTGGGGGGGGATTTTTATCCTCAGATTCAGCCGCATCTCGGTAAATATTAGTGATGGTCAATGGGAGGAATATAATTTTTTTGGTGCTAAACCAGATAAGTGTTCGGCTAGGTCTGGTTTAGCTCCCTAAAACATATTTTTTTACTCCTTTTACCGGTTTTGAGGATCAGGTAGAGATGCTCTTAGATTGCTAGTGGTACATGTAGCCATGTCTACGTTAGTTTTCTTTGGTGTGAATGCCATTCATAATTGTACCGTATATTCTTGGGCAGTTCACCACGATCTACTCATTATTTGCACTTAAAGTCAAAATTAGTAGCTCAACTTTCATTGTATTTAATTATGTTCTATTTATGGTGGTGTAGTCGGATAATATATAATTGCACAGCTACTACTACACAATGTTCCATCATCCCTAGTTGAACAGTTTCCCTTTTGACCTTCGTGTGCTCCATCCCGGATAAACTTCTCTTGTCGAGTTGTAATTGTTAGTAGGGACAGAAGAGTGACTACCTTCCTGGATATACGAGGACGATGGTCATTGGGGTGTATCCGCGTGGTTCATGGTGGGATTCAATATTAGAGACTATGAATAGGATGCATCGGGAATATAGGTCCCAGCCTGAAAAAGAGACTCTGTATGATAGATGGGAATGCCTTGGGAGTATGAGTTGAAGCCCGAACTGTGGTGTTTCGTGTGCATTGTATATGGGCTCTCACAGGTTGACATCTTGAGTTTGTATGTGGGATGGAGTTTATATGTGGGCTTCTTGAGTTTGTATGCGGGCATATTTATATTGTTATCTGCAGCATGGGCGTCTTGTCCGCCTCCATGAAGAATTCATCCTCAATTCACAAGATAAGTATGCCCACATCAGTTGGTCGATGAGCCATCGCCAGTCACTCCTTGCACCTACTTGCATGACTGGAGTTCATACAGGCTCATCTCAACTACTTCTCTACAACGTGAATAGACAATAAAAAAATGTCTTATCATTGCCGACGTTCTTTCCACCCTGAAATTGACATTTCCTAGCGAACGGTCGAATAGAACAGGGGCCTCAGCCAAGACCATGATGTTCTTTTTTCGATAAAGGGCGCTTTTATTAACTCATAATGTAGCATCAAGTGGATACAAAGCATAATGAGTGACACCCGGCCTCTGCATAGTTAAGATGCACACAGCCTTAACGAAGAGTCTAGCAAAGTATGTAAAAAAAGAGACAAGTCGCAACAGTAAAGCCATATGAGTCCAAAACTATGCAATGTCGACGGAGGAGGTGGACCGATCCGGAGATTATGTTGTCCACCCATGTTGGGTAAAAACCTCCCTGGCCACCCGCTCCAACCGCATACACACCGCCTTGAACACGATTGATACTCCGTTCGCTGTAGCGTAGACCACTTACGAAGCCAGTGCGTACAACGGTAAATAACCTACATAGAAGAAGATGTTTTGCCATTAAAAACACAATCGTTTCTATATAGCCAAAGCGACCATAATAAGGCAGACGCTCCCACCCGTATTAGCGTACTAAAAGTATTTGGTATTCCATCAAGCCAGTGACCATATATATTGGCAACACTTGTTGGTGGATACAAATTGACGCTATTTGGATGACTGACCATATAGAACGGCGAACTTGCACTGAAAGAAGAGGTGTTTAATTGTCTCGTCATGAGTACAAAAGCTACACTTCTTACTTCCTTGCCAGTTGCGTCGAGCGAGGTTGTCTTTTGTTAGCACAACTCCTCTCCGAAAGATACCACATGAAAATCTTATTTTTAGTGGCATCTTTGATTTCCATATTAGTTTATTATTATTCAATGGAGCCTCTGAGTGCGAGAGTGCACGATACATAGAGTCAACTGTGTAGGACCCAGATGTAGTGAGATTCCAGCGAAACACATCCCTGCCTTGTGTCAAGTTAACCGAATCCAAACGGGATAGAAGATGTTGCCATGACGCAAAGCGGAGGCCAACCAAATCCCTCCTAAATGATACATTTAGCGGGGAGGAGCTGAGCACGTGCGCAAGAGTATCATTCTTATCGCGTACAACTCGGTACAAGGCCGGATATTGTTCCTGAAGAGTGGTGTTTCCTAGCCACATGTCCTCCCCAAAACGTATCTCGGAGCCGTCCTTTATCGCGAATGATCCAAAGCGGAATAGATATTTCTTTACCGCCATCAGACCAGACCAAAAATATGAGTCACCAGGTTTCCAATATGCCTGGGACAACGCTTTTTGGCCTAGATACTTATTGCGCAACAGGGTTTGCCAAACACCATCCTCGGTAAGTAGCTTGAACAGCCATTTACTGAGCAAGGCATCATTCTTAACCTGGAGGTCTTGAACACCTAAACCTCCCTGGTCTTTTGGTCGACAAACCACACTCCATTTTGTTAGCCCATACTTTTTATTTTCACTATCTCCTTGCCAAAAGAATCTGGATCTAAAGTAATCCAGTCTTTGCAGAACCCCTTTGGGAATTTGAAAAAATGAGAGCATGTAGAGAACCATGTTTGTGAGAACAGAATTGATCAAAACTAGTCACCCTCCAATGGAGAGCAACTTGCCTTTCCAACTGCTCAACCGTTTCTCCAATCGCTCTTTAACATGTGGCGCCGTTGCCGGGGAATGAAGCGCCTCTGGTAGGTGGAATTTGGCAAAAATTTATATAGTGTGCTGAAATTTACTGTCACTTGTTACTATGGAAAGTAATCCTCTAAGGGGCTTGTTCGGGCTATCTTCACTCCGACCAGTAAACCAAAGAGTTGCTCCTCAACCTACTGAACCTACTGAAAATGATTTTTACTTTGAAATTCCTTCGGGTATGATAGAGAAACTGCTAGCTAATCCTTTTGCAGGAGATGGAACATTGCATCCCGATTTACACCTAATCTATGTGGATGAAGTTTGTGGATTATTTAAGCTTGCAGGTATGCCCGATGATGTTATCAAGAAGAAGGTCTTCCCTTTATCTTTGAAGGGAGATGCATTGACATGGTATAGGCTATGTGATGATATGGGATCATGGACAAACGATTGAAATTGGAATTTCATCAAAGTTTTATCCTATGCATCTTGTTCATCGTGATCGTATAATATATAATTTTTGGCCTCGCGAAGGAGAAAGCATCGCTCAATGCTTGGGGGAGGCTTAAGTCAATGTTATATTCATGCCCCAATCATGAGCTCTCAAGAGAAATGATTATTCAAATATTTTATGCTCGGCTTTCTCGACAACAATCGCTCCATGCTCGATACTTCTTGTACTGGTTCTTTATGATGAAGACTATTGAATTCAAATGGATTTATTGGAAAGAATTAAACGCAACTCTGAAGATTGGGATCTGACGAAGGTAAGGAGTCAGGTATAACACCTAAGTTTGATTGTGTTAAATCTTTTATGGATACCGATGTTTCTGTAAATTTAGCACTAAATATGGACTTGACTCTGAGATAGTAGCTTTTTCTGTGAATCTTTTGCTACTCATGTTGATCTCCCTAAGGAGAAGTGGTTTAAATATCATCCTCCCATAGAAGTAAAAGTAGTGCACCTATTAAAGTTGAAGAAAAGACTATCACTTATAATGATCCTATTGTTCCTACTGCTTATGTTGAGAAACCACCTTTCCTGTTAGGATAAAGGATCATGCTAAAGCTTCAACTGTGGTTCGTAAAAGCAATATTAGAACTTATACACCTGAACAAGTTAAAGTTGAACCTAATATTGCTATTGTAAGATCTCTTGGCTGATAATATTGATGGGCATGTTATTTATTTCTGATGAAACTGCTAGAATTGCTAAAGCCTGGTGCTAAAGATAAACCTAGACCTGTTATAGGCATGCCTGTTATTGTTAAAATAGGAGATCATTGTTATCATGGCTTATGTGATATGGGTGCTAGTGCTAGTGCAATACCTATTCTTATATCAAAGAAATTATGCATGATATTGCACCTGCTGAGTTAGAAGATATTGATGTCACAATTAAACTTGCCAATAGAGATACTATTTCACAAATTGGGATTGTTAGAGATGTTGAAGTTTTGTGTGGGAAAACTAAATATCCTGCTGATTTTCTTGTTCTTGGTTCCCCACAAGATAGCTATTGTCCCATTATATTTGGTAGACCCTTCTTGAACACTATTAATGCTAAGATAGACAACGAAAAAGATGTTGTTACTATTGGTCTAGGTAATATGTCTCACGAGTTTAACTTCTCTAAATTTCGTAGACAACACCGTGATG
This sequence comes from Triticum urartu, assembly GCF_003073215.2. NCBI lineage: Eukaryota > Viridiplantae > Streptophyta > Magnoliopsida > Poales > Poaceae > Triticum > Triticum urartu. The sequence continues at coordinate 947 of NW_024111848.1, read as the reverse complement.
AGGAATTTCCTAGTAAGGATGAAATTATTGGTCTTGCTTCTATTGCTGTGACTCCTAATGATCCTTTAGAACAATATTTGCTAGACCATGAAAATGATATGTTTATGAATGAAAGAAGGGAAATAGATGATGTATTCTTTAAACAAGGACGTATTCTGAAACACAACTTGCCTGTTGAAATCTTAGGGGATCCTCCTCCACCCAAGGGTGATCCCGTGTTTGAGCTTAAACCTTTGCCTGATAATCTTAAATATGCTTATCTTAATGAAAAGAAGATATATCCTGTTATTATTAGTGTTAACCTTTCAAAGCATGAAGAAGAGAAATTATTGAAAACTCTGAAGAAGCACGGTGCTGCTATTGGATTATACTCTTGATGATATTAAGGGCATTAGTCCCACTCTATGTCAACACAAAATAAATTTGGAGAAAGATGCCAAACCAGTTACTGATGGTGCTAGAAGAGGTCAACGACGATATGCAGGTTGAGGAGCGGACGGCGGGCGCCCAGATCTGTGCTCCAGAAGATGTGGCACCAGTGGAGCAAGAAGGTGGAACCACAACCTCAAAGGCTAGACTAGAAGGTACGCAAGCAGTAAACCATAGTAAAGGAAAGTGTAATTCCGTCAGGCAGAGCATTTTTGGACTGCTTTGGTTAGTTCTGTGGAAATTGTTCTAGAATTCAAACAAGTGTCAGAGGAAAACCCAATTGGTCTGTTTAAGTGTTAGTTATCCAGGATCCAGATGCAATCTTCATAAGTTCTAGTTTGCAGTTTCCAGTACAGAACAATGCAGCTTATGGAACCTTTCAGTGATCAGCATTCAATACTGGGTTCTACAGTCTTATGTGTATGCCAGTGAAAATTATATATGTCATTATAATCAAGTTGTGGTTCTTATAGATTCTACAGGATTAGGTATTCGAAAAAAAAAAGATTCTACAGGAT